>NC_134484.1:144438973-144581473 GCF_040206685.1 Ascaphus truei
ATGCTGGCCCGCGCACCCAGTTTTCGTCACACGCCGTCTGCACCCCCCTAAATAATCTTGCGCCTCATTGCCCCCCCAGTTTGCGCACCACTGCATTACAACACACACTCTCTCAATCAATCAATCAATCACCACACACACACAAACACTCAAACCCCTCCCAAACACACCCCAGACACACACCCCACACACTCACACAGTCAATCCCCACACACTCACACACACAATCCCCCCACACACACACTCAATCCACACACACACACACACACACAATCCCCACACACACACTCAATCCTCCCCCCCCCACACACACACTCAATCCCCACACACACACACTTAATCCCCACACACACAATCCCCACACACACACAATCCCCACACACACTCAATCCCCCCACACACTCAATCCCCCCACACAGAATCCCCCCACACACTCAATCCCCCCCACACTCAATCCACCCACACACTCAATCCCCCCCACACACTCAATCCCGCCCCCCACACGCACACAATCCCACAATCCCCGCCACGCACACACACAATCCCCCCCCACACACACACACACAATCCCCCCCCACACATACACAATCCCCACACACACACACAATCCCCCCACACACACAAACTCAATCCCCCACACACACAAACTCAATCCCCTCCCACACACACACTCAATCCCCCCCCACACACACAATCCCCCCCCACACACACACAATCCCCCCCCACACACACACACTCAATACCCCCCCCCCCACACACACACTCAATCCCCCCACACTCACACAATCCCCCCCAAACACACAATCCCCCCCCCACACAATCCCCCACACACACACAATCCCCCCCACACACACACAAACACAAACTCAATCTCCACACACACACACACACACAAACTCAATACACACACATACACACACAAACTCAATATACACCCACACACACAAACTCAATATACACACAAACACACTTTCACCTGGGGGTGCGACATGCTCCGATCCCCCAACCCCCCATGCTGCTGAAAACTGGTGCGGGAAGCAGACAGGAAGAGAAGGAGGGGCTGTCTGTGTGCAGAGAGAAGCCCCGCCCCCTCTGCAAGACACAAACACATAGAAGCAGCAGCACAGAGCTTCTGGCCGCCCGTGCACAGCTCTGCCCGCCCCCAGGTTTCCCTGCAAGCAGCCCGCGCCCCCCCCTACATAATCTTTTACCTTGTACAGTTTGCGCACCGCTGCTCTAAATTATCTGTTTTAGATTGATACCTAAGCGTGTCTCTATATATGTTGTGAATTTTGTATTCTGTTCTCTCACAATAATTACTATTGACTTTTGCTGAACCAATAAGGGAGGTGCCTATATATAGATAGGGACAGACATGCCAACATTAACCCCTGAAGAAGCTGTATCTGATGAAACGTTGGGTGATTACTGTTTGCGGTGACACAGTGAGAGGCGAGACATGGAGAGAGACCCAGCTGAGGAGTTCCCTTGGATGAGATCAGCTCCAGAGCGAGTGAGCAGAGTTGGCAAAATCTCGCGAGACTTGGAGCAGAGCACATGACGCGGAAGTGTGCGGTGGTCAGGTGCCGGTACACGGAGCAAAACGGTGTGGAAAGGACTCCAAATCAGGTCTATACTGTTGGACATCAGCGGGTTGGGGCACAAACTGAATGTGAGAGACTGTGGGCCTCATGCAGAGAGCAGCGCTAACAGGGAAAGCGGCATGTATTGGCGAAATCTGCCTTTAGAAAGGCAGATAATGGCGAGTTTTAAAAAAAGCGCCATTTTTTTTTTCTCTGAAACTCGCCGCGCGGCTGGAGAGAACATAAATCTCTCCAGTGTTGAAAACGGCCGTATTCAGAGAGCAGCGAACGCCATCTAGTGGCTGTTCGCGGCAAAAAAATGGCGCGATTTTCAACATTTTCCTTTGCCAGCAAGAAGCTGGCGCTCTGCGGCCGGTGGGAGAGAAAAAAAAAACCCCGATTTTTTCCCCACTAGTTTCAACAGCGCTCATATCGCTGGTTGAAACTCTCCATATGCAGAAAGGATTCTAAATGCAGTTTTATGCCCTTTCTGCATATGGAGAAAAAAACTCTCCATTACAGTTACTTTTTATTCCCCTCTCCAATTTCAAATAGCGCTGCTCTCTGCATGAGGCCCTCAGTTTGGTTAAAATCTCTCCAATTGCCCGTTTTAGAGTGTGAGTATTTTATTCATGTGTGTTTTTTAGTTTTTTAATAAAACTGTGTTGCACTATATATGTTCCCTCTCTATCCTCATAATATGGTATTCATCTGAGATCAAATTTCAAATCAAGAAAGAAGGCTACTGACATCTCTAGTAGAGTTAACTTTGCAGTTCCAGATCCCAATTGTGTGGATAAACTCTCTTATTTACCACCTACGGGTGAGTCTATCTCTCACCATTTGTTTGTGACACTTGATTAGACATACTACCCTATGTTTTTTCTCCTCTCCCTCCCTTGTTCTTTCATTTGCACCTAGGTCATTCTTCCTTACATATATTTCTGTTATTGTAATATAATACTTCAATGCATGTAGTTTGCTATTGGTAAATCAGTTTCAAAATTGACATATCCGTGAAAACCACTCTGTCTATACCCACAGAGATTAATGTTACCAATGCAGCACATAACATTTAAATAGTACCAATGTACATAATTATAACACTGCCCACATTACCATTGAAGCCGACATTATTAACGACACTAATTGTGTACAACCACACCACCCTGGCTATAGTTGTAAGTAAACTCTGCCACTTGTATTAGCAGCTGTGACGGATAGCGCTAGGTGATAAAACACCTTATATGTTGCGGTATTGGCTATATAATCCTCAAAAGCTTGGTAACATCATACGACCTTATCTCTGGTGTAAGTTATTCCTCTGACATCCGCAGCCTCTCACACGTGTGACGCCACCGTCGTGGCGTCGGTAAAAGATCCCAACGTATGTTTCGTATACGTGCGTACACTTAGTCAGGGGAGGGGGAATATCATGCGTAATGACGTCGACTCCTTTGTAGTGAATGCTCAGCGTACACCTGCCAATCACAGTCGATGCAAAATGGCGTGGAGAGTCATTGTGCTTTATTTGCAGCCAATAACAGTGAGTCTAAGCTTTGGAGACATATTCTTTTGTGTTAGTATAATCACTTAATTCTGACTCATGCCTGGCAGCTACTATTACTATTAGAGCACTATTAGGATTACTTACATATCTGGGTTAGATGAACATCTGTATAATAGCCTCTCCACTGGGGATTTTATTACACTGTAAATAATCATATCACTCAGCGACGATATTTGTGTGAAATTAAACTTTATTGTTTTTATGTTATCAGTGGTACATAAAGAATTATTATAATATAATTGACATTCTCTATGTGAGAATATTTATATTCTCTGAGATTATTGTATCTCTAACATTATTAATGTACTTAGAGTGCAAGTTTTAGGGACTCTTGAGTGAGATCTTCATCTCACTGTTTGATTAAAGAATGTGTCACTGCTGCATTTGAAAAGATTGAACATCAGTCAAACATCCACAAATCACAATTATTATTTTACATCAATATTCCTAAAATTACTGAAGAATTTCACATATCAAGGACGCTCCAAGTTCAGTTCTAGAGAGGCGCCAACATATCAGATTTCCCTACCTAGCAAAGGTATCACTTAAATTACGGGTTAGTCTAACTTTAATTATCACTAAGACAGCAAAGGGATTTCAATGTATTACACATGTGCTCTTCATCATAGATGGGTGGAGAGTGTTTAAACAGACAGAGATCTTTATCTCATCGTTAGGTTGCTGGTTTTTAGAAGTGCTCACCTGGTGGTGTTTAGTTGAGTTGAAATCTGCTGGAGTTAGTGGTCTGACAGCAGCAGGTTTTATAAACTATGACATTGCTGTGAACTCTCAACCATGGAAAGGACAGTCAGACAACAGACAACATTATTGAGCTTATTTTAAATGGTTAAATTAAACCAGTGGTCATATTTTTGTAGTTCACTGTGCCGTGTGTGTTTTATTGTCGTTGGCAGGTATCAGCACAGCAGAATACGATAAGAAAAGTCTTGAAAAAGAAGTCAAAAAAACAATGATATGTGTAACCCCCCTGTTAGGGACTTCCAAATGTTAAGGGCCATAGAGGGTAAATGTATGTCCTTAGAAAGTGTAAAGCCCTCTCATATCACATGGTACACAGTGATTAGGCAGAAACTAAGCCACACCCACCATGTATTGGCATCATAACTCTACGCCCAAGACATACGTGAAAACGAGAGGCAAAACTTCCTGGTAATACATTTTATAAATAAATAAAATTCTAGAAGGGATCCAGCCTGTTACTTTGTACAGGATGACTAAATATAATCCAAACCACTCCACCTATAAGCATGGTCCCCAGTGATGTTACTAGCAAGTATACAGTGAGAAAGGGAGATTCTAGATTCAGGTCACAGGAGGAAACACATGGGGGATCACACTGTATATAATGTAAGTCATGTTTAAGTGTATAGCTATATGTTTAATAGTGTCTGGACACCTTTATTACTTTATAGTTAGAGAACGTGCCCCTTCTAGTAATAACCCATAGTAAAAGTCTGAGGTTAGTCATCTGGCCTGAAAGAGGAGGATGCATGGTACTCTGGGGAGAATCCTTTTAAGTAAAGGTTTCCGGAGCACCCCAGGATTAGCCCATACTGATCAGTTCTAAATGGGAGCCCCTTCTGATGCCTTATGATAAGGAGGGTACTCCTCATAGTGACAGATATGTATCCCTGATGATGGAAGCATCTCTACCATGTGTCCTGGTGGGAAGGAGGCAAATCCAAATGCAGGGAAGGGACTACTACACAGTCCCAGTGTTAAGCTAACGGGTCCAGAACCTCCCTAAGATAGTAATTAGAGATACCAGGGAATTATACCTAATGTATGTATGTATGTATGTATGTATATCTTTATTGTATAGCTCTTAGTGCTTCACAACAGTAATACATGTGACATAATCATAATCATATAAATAACAAGTAGTACAAATAACACATAATGGAGAGAAGTGCTTCAGACATAAAAGTAACATTTAGGAACATGAGTCCCTGTCCCGAAGAGCTTACAATCTAATTGATAAGTAGGAAGAACGTACAGAGACAGTAGGAAGGTGTTCTGGTTAGAGCATCTGCAAGAGGATAAGGTCGATCTATGAGGTATACAAAAGTTTGTGCAGAGGGGATGTCCCGACGTATGGATTCCATCTTTTCCTTGAAATAGTCAGCAAAGTCCTGAGGTGAGATGGAGGAAGAAGAACAGGCAGCAGAGGGTGGTCTGAGTAGGGAGTCAAAGACAGAAAAGCATGGGTTAGACTTGTGTGTGTGTTGATTAGTGAAGAAAGGTAGGTTTTTTTTAGCCTGAGAGAGGGAAGAGCTGAAACAGGATAGCATAAATTTGTAGTGAAGGAAGTCTGCGAGAGTGAGATTTCTTCCAGAGCCGTTCAGAGAACAAG
Source organism: Ascaphus truei (assembly GCF_040206685.1). NCBI lineage: Eukaryota > Metazoa > Chordata > Amphibia > Anura > Ascaphidae > Ascaphus > Ascaphus truei. The sequence goes on from NC_134484.1 coordinate 144,444,501, forward strand.
TGCAGGAGCGCAGCATGTGCGTGTTGAAATTTAGCCAGGGTCAGGGGTTAGAAGGATGAGAACGGCAGAGAGAAAGTGGCACATATAGATCAAGAGATGATAATAGGGCAAAGTTGTAGTTCCTGACCAGGTTGTCAGGGTCTGGAGCAAAGCTAAGAGAGGAGAGGGAGGAGCGTAAAGTGGAATCAAAATCTGGTAGGTTAATAGAGCGCAGGTCTCTGCAGAAACGAGGGGTAGATGGAGGGGGCAAAAATATAGGGGTGAAAATTTCACCCAGGAACATAAAAAGAAATAAATAACAACAATAGTGCAACACTGTATATCAATCTGAAACACGTTTGCATTAATCTTTGAATGTTAGACTCACGTGTTCCACGTGACAATCAGGCAGTTCGGTTGTATAGAATAACCAACTCTGAAATCATAAAGGTAAGTGATAGGGGGAAAAGGCATCCAAATTCCCGTTTCCCCCCCAGATTCTCGATCCAATCCAGTTTCCAATGATCAGTTAGTTACCTCACACTCAATGTAGATTTAAAAGACACAGCCTCTCGCAGTTCAAGGAGTGGCTGTTTTAAGCATCAAACTTCTTGCCTGTAGATGGAGATGGAGAAGGGGAGAAGTGAGAGAGAGAAAATGAGCCGAGGTGATGGTCAGAGAGACGAAAGGGGGAAATAGAGAAATCGGAGAGAGAAAAGTTTTTAGTGAAAACCAGGTCTAGGTATCCTGGCCATCCTTGTGGGTGCTGGCTTCAGTCCACTGAGAGAGGGGTCATCAATATCGCAGTTGAAGTCCACAAGGAGAAGAACAGGGGAGTCTGAGGAGAGAAAGAAAGAGAGCCAGGATTCAAAGTGAGAAAGACAGAAGGGGGGAGAGTAGAGATAGGTGGGCGATAGATGACCGCCACATGGACAGGGAGAGGAGAGAAAATCTGGACAGAGTGTGAGCCTCAAAGGACGGAAAAATGGAAAAGCAAGAGAGGGAAGAATAGGAAGGGTTCAATAATGGCAGAGGGAGGAGAAGAGGAGCCCCACGTCTCCACACCTACCATCAGGGCACGGAGTGTGGGAGAAAGAAAGGCCACCATATTTCTGTGCTCTTTTGGATGTTTGCATTTTAATAGTGGTTTATTTTTGGAGTTTGATATTTTAAGGATTGTGTTTTTTTGGAGATTTATTTTATTTATTGATGGTTTTGTTTGGGTGTTGGAATAGTTAATTCTGGTGTTGATTTGGTATTTGATTAATTGATTGGTGGTAATTTTGTTGTGTTTACTTGTTTTTTTAATGTTTATTTGGTTATTGTTTTTTTTTATAGGTTCACCAGACTGGCATAGTGTATAATTATGTGCATATTATATGGGCATGATTTACCCACTGTGCCAATCATTTGGTTTATTGCCATTTTTAATGTGTTGATTGTTATATGTAATGTGTTTTATTTTGGGCCTGTTTTGTTTTAGCTTCACCATTTATTGCTATAGCGGTAAATCATGCCCATATTATATGGGCATGATGTACCCATTGAACCAATGAATGGGTGGAGGGTGGGGGTAGTGGGTCTGGGGTGGGTGGTTAGGCCTCCCGGGTGGATAGCGGGGCAGGGTGGGTTAACCCCTTAATTACTATAGCGGTTATTAACCGCTAAGGTGATTAAGGGGTTATGAGACATCAGATTGTATTGTATGGGGACTCCCGTGGGCCTGGGGTATTAATCCTGCATGTAAAAGAATAAATCATGTATTTATGGGGGGGGGCAAATGGGGGGGTTAACTCCTTCATTTCCGTAGTGGTATTAACCACTAAGGTAATGAAGGGGTTATGTCCACCCACAACCCCCACCCCCCGCAAGCCCTAAACACCCACCAAGGGCCAAATACCCCCTTCACCCACCCCCGCTAGCCACAATAAATCTGGCATGGGTGGTTAACCCCTTCATTGCCTTAGCAGTTAGCCGCTAAAGTAATGAAGTGGACTGTAAATGGATTTTTCCTGCCTCGGATGCATGCCGGGGGCTCCGGTGCTGGTATTAATGGGTATCAGCTCCAGAGACACCGGCATCAATCCGAGACAGGAAAAGGCCAAAATATTTTCTAAGTGCCGCCCGCCGCCCGTGCGAAACTTCTCCCCAGCAACTTGCCAACTTTACTTGGCGGGACGGATTGGCGGGAAAATCTCAATTGCAGAGTGGCGATCAGCTGCGAAAAGTTGATCAGAGCTACTAGAATTGAGCCGGTTTCAAACAGTGCCGATGAGTGCCGAAAAGTGGCTTATCGAGGCTTATCACCACATGCTGCCAATAACTTTTTTTCGGCAAAAAAAAATGCCGATTTTTTAATGTTTTCGGCAGCTTATCAGAAGTTATTGAATCGGAGAGGCATTATTGGCGAAAAAATGGCGAAAATCTGCTTTTCGGTGCTTAGTGCATGAGGCCCTTAGTTCCATTGAAATTAATTGGATGCATATCTTCTCTAGCACAGGGAAGATGTTTTCACAGTATACTGAGTAAATACCGAATTGTGAGGTTTAGGCTCTTACTACCAATAACCCCATGTCATATGCTGTATGATGTTCTTTTGTTTTGTATGACACTATATATATATGTAGCCAGGGTCCCTCCGGTCCCCCTGACTGCCGGTACCTTTCCCCCTTATGTGTGTGCTGCTGTGGGGGCGAGCGCGTCGATGGGGGCTTCCGGTGGCAGCTGCGGCGGGACGCCGCCATGTTTAATGTGTTCGCGCATGTGCAGAAGCGACGCGGCGGCCAATACAGTGTTTGGGAAATGGCAACAGAGGCTTTCCGTAGCGCAGGGGCTTTCCAAGGTTGCGCCTGCGCAGTTAAGAATAGCGGCGGCCATTACAGCTTCGCACATACGCAGTAGAGATCGTGCACGCGGCCACCATAGCAAGGAGCTTCCCAAGGGACTACAACTCCCAGCAGCCCAAGGGGCTGGAGCACAGGTGACTCATTACAGCCAATAGGGCTCTCGGGATTCCCTGCAGCAGGATATAGATACATTGTTGTGTGCTGAGTCAGTTAGGAGTTGAAGCTGGGAGTGAGACAAGGGAGGTTGTGTGTGCAGGGGTCAGGGACCCATTGCACTAGGCCCGTAATCCCTTAGGCACCAGCTAGGCCCTGAGTCATTGAACGTTTGTGGCTGCACAGGGACATGCCCTAGATAGGGAACGGATCCCCTTAGCAGTCAGGTGTATTCCAGTATAGTCAGGGACACAGCTGTGTGCAACGTGGCCTGGCAAGTTTGGTCTGGGACCAGACCTCTTCAGGAAAGAGACTGTCTTCATGGTGGGATCGTCCGGTGGGACACTACCCCACGCGTAGGCAGATTCATCGTGGGATCAGCGGATCCTTTGTGAAGTCTCATCATACCGGGTGTGGACACACCTGGCAGGTACAATCCTACAAGTGCACCAACTATAACATCTTCATCTTAGTGGACCGTGCGGTCATATACTTGGGGTATTGTGGGATTGGGACTCTCATGGAGACTGTGGTGGGTTACAGCCCTGCGAGGTGTGTGGGTAGTTGTGCCTTTAGTCATAGAGTGATAAGATATTACCATAGAGTTATAAGTCATTACATTAGCAATATGACATGTTCCAGTAAAGCCCTTTTCTATTTTACTCTGTGTATGTGTTCATTGTAAGATAGTCCTGTGAGGGGCTACTCCCACTCTGCTGGGATCTTTCACAGGTGGAGGCGCTGCACCATATAGTTGTAAGTGGTAAGAGTAATTCACCCCAGGCTACCAGCGGCGGAGGCTTAGGCTCCTGCGAGCCAACAGGTAAAGGGCAGAACCAGTAGCTATTTACAGCCACCCCCCTGATCTCACTTAGGGGTGATATATATACTGTATATGTAAACTGATCATATCAGTAACTTAGAGGACATGACATTTATCCACCTTTGAAAACGCGCTATTACAGTGCGAAACAAGTCAGAGTATCTCCCTGCCACCTTCCAATGTTGTTACCCTACTAATAAAATCATTTTTAAGTACATCTGAACTGCTTAGCCCCAGTTTTTGAAAACGCTGTGCTCTGCTTTTTCTCAGTGATTTGATCCTTTATCATGAAATTACAATTAGTTTACAATATTGTTTATGATTCAATCACCTATAAGAAGGAGAGAGTGATATGCAGATGTAACCTTTCCCATGGGCCAATTTACTAGGATTGTTTGTAATGCTATGACCTGTCAAACCAGTGTTGACTTAACCTTGACCCCTATAAAAGTCTATGAATTTTAGAGTTGTGTTAGGATATGTTGTTATCTTTTTGGCTAATGGCTGTTCTGGTCAACATCTGAAAAATCTTTTCAGGAAGTGTTGGTGGGAAACTACAAGTTATCTCTTCAAAATCAATTGATTTGTATTTGGCTGGGGGAGTTTTTTTATTTAGGGTGATAAAACATTTCAGTAGATTATGATGGAACCTCACTCATAAATAGGGACAGTTTGCCGGTATGCCAATGACACATCACATCTGTATTAAGGTGAATTACTAAACTATAGCAATCTTCTCCTGTGAACTATAATTGAGGCACATATGGAAACAAGTCCTCATATGTTTGATATGTAATTACAAATTTCATCCTATAATGGTGGATGAGATCATATAAAAGAATTGGTGATGACATATGTGATGCAAACAAAGTAGATTGGGCCATTGTTCTATAGCACAAATATGCTTCCCAAAAGTAATTAACTATTGCTCAGCCAAAATCCCATCCCTTTTATCTGACATACTGTATAAACCTGTTCCTCTTTTGCTTCCATCATAGATAGATGATGTAATCTTAAGAAAAAACATATTAAATAGGGAACCATAATGTTACTTAATGTTATTTTTTGCTAATTGTTATCAGGATAAATGGCTAGCAGAACAGTGTAGCTAAGTTAATTTTCTAGCATACAGTAGATAAGAAGAGTTACCTGCTGGTCTTTTATGTGGCCGAGTCTGGTTCACGATCTGCCACAAATTCCTTCCACAACAATTAGGTCCTGTTTGGGACAGGGATTAATTGTCTGAGATTCAGTTAGGTACAGAGCTGAGCTATCAGTTAGGTATAGTGAAAATATTATTATTATTATTAATAATAACATGATTTCTGCAACAGCTTCTGAACGTTTTATCCTATCTCCTTGATCCACTTTAATTCTTCAGTTTATAATTATATGAAGCTGCATGTGTTTAAAGTAAATACATTGCTTTCGGCACAATGGAAAAACAGTGGGAACTGAATGAGCTTTTGGATTGTTTACAGAGAAAAGAAAAGCCTGGGAAATGTTGTAAAGCAGATGCAATTAGTGCAGCAGTGGATCATTCAAACCATCCCTTTCAACCAGTGGTAATGTGATTATAATAACATTCAATCTTTCCAAACTGATGTTAAAATTAACATTTTGCCGAAATCTGTCTGAATGAGAGCATGGAAATGAAATAGTAATTACACTTCGGATAAATGCTTCTGCACCTTGCGGGCTATGAACCAAAGTCTCCCATCTGTAAAAATGGGGCAAAACATAATAAGGGCCGCCAAACAGATTTATTTGGGCCCAGGACAAATGTAAAGAATAAGGTCACTGCAACTGTTACAACATAATTTCGGTTTACTTTGCCCGGTCACGTCTCTTCCCCGCAACCCCCTCCTTCTTTCTCTCTCGTCTACCCCTAGTCTTTCTCTCTCCTTCTGCCCCAGCATGTCTTTCTCTCTCCTCTCCCCCCAGCATGTCTTTCTCTCTCCTCCTCCCCCGCATGTCTTTCTCTCTCCTCCTCCCCCCGCATGCCGCATGTCTCTCTCTCCTCTTCCCAGCATGTCTTTCTCTCTCCTTCTCCCCCAGCATGTCTTTCTCTCTCCTCCTCCACCCAGCATGTCTTTCTCTCTCCTCTCCCACCGCATGTCTTTCTCTCTCCTCCTCCCCCCAGCATGTCTTTCTCTCTCCTCCTCCCCCCAGCATGTCTTTCTCTCTCCTCTCCCCCAGCATGTCTTTCTCTCTCCTCCTCCCCCCAGCATGTCTTTCTCTCGCCTCCTCCCAGTAGGGTTGCCAGGTGGCTTCCCCAAAAATACTGGACTCAATGGTGAAAGGTGCGTCAGGTCACTATGTCCAAGGAGGAAAATACTGGACACATACATGTCCAGTATTACAGTACCTCTCATTTTTTACTGGACAGAGTATCCAAATACAGGACATTCCAGTTCAATACCGAACACCTGGCAACAATACCTCCCAGCATGTCTTTCTCTCTCCTCCCAGCATGTCTTTCTCTCTCCTCCCAGCATGTCTTTCTCTCTCCTTCTACCCCAGCATGTCTTTCTCTCTCCTTCTACCCCAGCATGTATTTTTCTCTCTCCTCCCAGCATGTCTTTCACTCTCCTCCTCCCCCTGCATGTCTTTCTCTCTCCTCCCCCAAGCATGTATTTCTCTCTCCTCCCCACCGCATGTCTTTCTCTCTACTCCTCCCCCAGCATGTATTTCTCTCTCCTCCTCCCCCCAGCATGTCTTTCTCTCTCCTCCTCCCCCGCATGTCTTTCTCTCTCCTCCTCCCCCCAGCATGTCTTTCTTCCTCCTCCTCCCCCCAGCATGTCTTTCTCTCTCCTCTCCCCCCAGCATGTCTTTCTTCCTCCTCCTCCCCCCAACATGTCTTTCTCTTTCCTTCTCCCGCAGCCTGTTTCTCTCTCCTCCTCCCTCCAGCATGTCTCTCTCTCTCCTCACCCACCAGCATGCCTTCTCTCTCCTCCTCCCAGCATGTCTCTCTCTCCTCCCCACCCAGCATGTCTTTCTCTCTCCCCCACCCCCCACAGCATGTCTTTCTCTCTCAGAGGCTATTTACTTAGAGGGAGTTTTAGCGTTCACATGTATAGCAAGAATATAGGGAAAATACCAGCGCAAAAATCACATGATAAAAATATAAAAATAGTATATAGAAATATCGCTGTATCTGGCACAATAATCCTTTTTCAGATCGCTTTTGTATTTGGAAACATTTCATCGATGATGTGCTCTTGGCGTGGAGGGGAGATGAGGAATCTCTATTCTTTTCTTCAATATATCAATTCCAACGACAGAAAGCTAGTTTTTACGTCTATTAATAACCCTGTTGAAATTGATTCTCTTGATATTCATCCGAAGGCTTTGAGTGGTGGGTCAGTTGTTTCCAGCACACACTTTAAGAAGGTGGATACTAATAGGTTTCTGCTGGCAAAAAGCAATCATAATAATCAATGGATCAGAAATATACCTCTGGGACAATTTATCAGATTGAGGCGTAACTGTAGTAGGGATATAGATTATGAAAATCAAGCTAGTGAACTATGTAATACATTTTTGGACAGGGGCTATGAGCTAGAGCTAATTAAGAAGGCCTGTCATCATGCTGGGACAACGAATAGAGATCAATTATTGGAACCAAAAGTCATGAAACTATCTAAAATAAAAGATCCAAATACAGAATTAGTTACTGTTCCATTTGTAACCACATATAATTGTTAAAGCTCAGCCATACCGCTAAATTATACAGAAGCATTGGAAAATCTTAGGCAATGAACCAGTTTTTGGATCTAGACTTTCGGTGAGGCCCCGTGTAATATTTAGAAAATCAATTAATCTAAAAAATTCACTTGCCCCAAGTGATATCGTTAAGAAATCAAAAAGTAGCATTACATCAGGGCTACCCCCAAACCTCTTGGGTAACTTTACATGTGGGAAATGTCTAGCATGTAAATATATCCTCAAAAATAGGAAATCATTTATGGGCATAAATTCAAATAAACATTATGATATCAAAGATACCCATGTGGTGTACCTCCTCAAGTGCCTCTGTGGTCTTTTATTTATAGGGAGGACCAAGAGGCACCTTAGAAGGTTTATATTGGAGCATGTTAGCAATAGTAAAATTGGTTTAGATAAACATAGTGTCTCCAGACATTTCAAAACCCATCACTCACAGGATCCGTCTCTTCTTAAATATAAAGGTATTCAAAGTATACCAATTGACAGGAGGGGTGGTGATAGAGTGAAAACACTCTAAAAACAGGAGAGTTATTGGATTTTACAAGTAAATACTAGGATGCCATCAAGGTTAAATGAAGATCTTGATATTATTTCATTAATATAATTTGATGTCTGATTTTAGTGAGTCCTCTCTCCTCCTTTTTGATAATTACCATTGGGATAATTACCATTGGGGTAATCTTTGCTCCCGTTAAGGGCATAGGTAACCACACTGGCAAACAATGGGTGTCCTGGCTTGTATTGTGTTTTTTGAGTATTGCTCATGGTGGGTGTTTATGCCTACCAGGTTGGGTAGCAGGAGGGGTTAACCGCTTCATTACCTTAGTGGGTACTACCTCTAAGGTAATGAAGTGTTTAACCCCTCCCACTACCCCACCGCAAGGCCTAAACTCCCACCACGGGCCAAATACCACCTTCACCCACCCCTGCTACCCCCAATAAATCGGGCCCTAGTGTTCAACCCCTTCATTACCTTAGCGATTATCCGCTAAGGTAATGAAGCTGTCTGTAAATGTATTTTTATTGCATTGGATGAAAGTCGGGGGTCTCCGGAGCTGGTATTAATGTGCATCAGCTCCGGAGACTCCCGGCTTCAATCCGATGCAATAAAAATAAAAAAAACATTTCAAAGTCCTACTCGAAATCCCATCTCGCCACCCTTTGGTTGCCTCCTAGCTGAGAGCCTCAATTAGATTCTCGAAGCAACTAGAATAGGGTAATTTTTGAAAAAAATACGTGTTGCAGCTTTTTTTGGAGTCCTCGCTCGGTGTGTTTGGGCCGCGGCGCTATTGCAGGAAGATGCTCTTCCCGAACGAGTTTGGCAATTCAACTGAGCTTTCTGAATAGCAAACTTGCCATATCGTTCGGGAATTGCTCAAAAACCTCGATGAGTTAGTTATCGAAGTTTATAGAATAGGCCCCATAGTGTTTCCAGATACACACAAAAGAAAAAGAAGGTCTTACATAAAGCACTCAAAATAGATGGAAAATAAGATGAACTTTATTAACACAGAAAAGATATAAAATATATAAAACAACACCAACCGCTAATCTCCTAAATAATAAAGCTGCAAAATATATAAACAATTATATATAAATCCAGGGATAACCTAAATTAATATATAAACTAGTCATGACTTAAACACCTAATGGACACATAAATACTGAGGAGTAATCGGATATCTACAAAGGTATACATAAATACAGACCAGTGGAAAAGAGATAATTCCCCTGGGGTGTAAATGAGACCGGCCGTTCAGACAATACCTTACAACATGACACCTCTAATTATTCATTGTCTGCCATTCACTACAGTGGTCTATTGACTTTGTGTGTATATATACAGGATATAAATATAGCCTCTGGACCTTGATTGGACTATTCCATCCTCCTAGACCAATGACACGTTCATATCTTTCTGCATCAGTGTGCCACACGCACCTTCATATTTTGATTCCACCTGCAGTGGTCATGTATTACTATTGGTTTTTAGTGTTTTTGCTGATGTTTTGGGGATTTTTAATAAATTGTATCCTTTGTTAATATACATTATGCATTATCTGTGGTGAGCGCTTCTTTCTTTCTATATACACGTTTCTCTTTTTGGATTGGTCGCCATATGAAGCAGCCCCACAGTACACTATATTCTGTATCTACACACCTCCTGTCCCATCCCCAAACCCTCTCCACTATCTACCTCTGGTTGGATATATTCACATTTAGCACATATACACTGTTAAGGTAACCTTTTTCACATTTATCACTCACTATTTAGTGATTTTACACAGTACACACACTTTTTTTCTATTATATAGTATTTCACTTTTCACATCTCTTTTGGTGCTATCATTTTTTCTTTGATATATACAGTGTATGTGTGTGGGTGTATATATAATTGAATATAATTATTTTACCTACAGTAATACTATTCACTTAAGACAGGTACAATATTTAGCATTGCAATCACATTAAGCTATTTACATATAATGAAGTTACACTTTTGACTATTAGAATTGTGAAGCCTTAAGATCATGTCAGAGGCGGTGGACAAAAAAAGGATTTACAACTCTGCATTTTTAATTGCTGCAGCAGGGCAAAATTGAGAATACACCATCAGACGTTCCTTTAGTACATCACATAATGGTTCAATGAGTGTTAGTTTGTGTAACACAGGCAAATGGAAGAAAACTCATCAGACTTTATATAGGGCTTAGAGGTGTGTTGAAATTTCAAATCTGCCCTGAATAGTTGACACTAAATAAAAGTGTTATAGCCTATAGCAATCTAATTGGTCTGCTTTCTTTAAAATGTATTAATTTTGCTGTAACCCTTTGAGTGCCCAGAGACGTGGCACTCCAGGGGCTTTATTGGCATAGTAGCTACATTTAAAAAAAAAAAAAAAAACATAATGCACGTTTAGCTAGGGGAGATCGCCTCCTGTGTGGATGCGATCTACACTGAGTAGGAACGGAACGAGGACAACTCCTCCCCTTCTGCCCGGTCATCAGTGACGGAGCGATCACGTGTGAGTTTCCAAGGGGCCATGGCACTCTGGTGCCACGACCCCTCCAGCACTCAAAGGGTTAATGTATGACAAAGCATATCATTATTACATACACAATGTTCACTTAGGCACCTAGGCAGAAAAGGATGTATTTAAAGAGGCTTTAAACCCTAAATATAAGAAGATTAGGGGATTCGTATTAAAACATTCCACTTATCAAAATGTTTGTGATAAAATACTGGGACCTCTCTTTCATTGTGAACAAAGCATCTTCTTCCTCTTTTCCAGTGCAATTGTGCGAAAGAAAGTGAGCATTTAAATATTGAAGCCCACATCGGCCTGCTGCACTGTTTCCATCACATCTCATAAAGCTTAAAGAAAATGTCATGGACTCTATGTTACCAAATAAAATGAATACCTGAAATGAAAACCTGGGGCTCAGTGGCTCTGGTGCTGTAATAAAATGCAATACTATTCAAAGGAACCTAAATCTGCCTGCGAAGCGCACAACAAAATGCAGAGCACATTTCACACATTCTTAATTAAAACCGCATGGAAAACACATGGCATCAAAGAACATTCTGAAGTGTACACCAATTCTGTTTTTATCTTCCCATTGCTCCTTAGAAACTATACAATATGATCTTGACTCTCATCTTTATTGCGCCTATTAGAGAAAAGGGCTGTCATTTTAAACGTGGTCAAAAAGCCTAAACATATAAAAGCAAATAATACTTAAAAATGTAAAAAAAAGAAAAATATTTAATGGAGAAGGAATTATATCTATTTGCATCTCAGGCAATGTATTTAGGGGCCTATTCAGGTAGCTTCAATGTTATCACTGCAATGTGAATGTGTTGGCATGTTCCTACTTTACGGAATGAAATTTGTGAAAAAATGGTATTCAGTAAGATATATCCCTTATTAGATACCGTTTGTTACAAAAATTACTCCATAACAAGTGTACCTTGCTAGCATCACACTCCTGTGTATCAGGCCGGGTGCAACTAAGTGTCCCTGCACCCCCACACTGATTTTCGGGAACAGGTGCTGGGGCCCAGCAGGTGAAATAAGACAATGTTGTTCCCAGTGAAAGTGAATGGGGCAGAGGTGGGTGATAACCACTAAGGACAAGGATGGATCCCTGGCTTGAAGCGATAGACGGATGGAAGAAAACTCTCGGGCAGACTCGGGAGCACCCCTCGACGGTCACGGACAATGGCACAACTTCCGTATCGTGTGGTCTGCGAAGATGGAATAACGGGTCAGTATTCGGTTACAGTGGAGGCCAGACACTGCGGTAGGCTAATCCCAGGATAACCTAGGTAGGTTTTGCCAAATGTAAAGGGAGAACCTGAGACTCAAAAGCAGCAGCTCAAGTTCAGTCCTTAATTTATCCCCGCTGGGGTCAAGGTACCCAGTGACCGGATCCATTTTGACTCTCTGTAGCAGCCCGCATGTGAGGTTGCCCCCACATCTGTTCCTCTCCACACTATCAATGACCTGATAACGGAGTTGTCTCACATTGCGTCCAGCATGTGTTAAGTGGTGTGCCACTGGGGCCTCCTCATCACTTCTACAGATCACAGCTTTGTGCTGTCTAATCCTATTCTTGGCACCCGTGGGTGAGACCACACTGTGTGTCTAGAATTAAATAAATAAAGAACTGGACTTGAGCTGTTGCTTTTGAGTCTCAGGTTCTCCCTTTACATTTCGCAATACCTACATAGGTTATCCTGGGATTAGCCTACACAGGGACACGTATAGTTTCTTGAGACTCTTTAAATGTGGAACTTCCTCCACATAGAGCTATACAGCATTTATTTCCCTGAACACTGGGACTCTGCTTCCCAGAGGGGTACCCTCACAAACTGCATAGATTTCTGTTATATTGCTCTCTTCCTCGTACTTGGTTACATTGGAATCCCCGGCTGCTATATTCATGCACATCCACTTGTGTTAGATAAACTGCTGAAATCCCTCTCCTGGCTTCCGTTCAAATCTCGTATCACACACTCAATTCTCCTCCTCACTTGAAAAGCTTTACACTCTTCTGCGTGATTGCTCTTATTCTTTAGTACAAGCACTACTTGTTGTAACACTTTTTTGGGTGTAAATATACCTTTTTATTCCAACGGAGGAAGACTTTTTGGACGTAAAGGAAGTACCGCAGGCTCCTTTTTAGAGTCTGTGGGAATGGGCCTGAAGAAGGGGCATTGTGTCCTGAAACATTGCCCCCCCCTTACTCCACCACACAGTCTTCTTCCATTGTTGTCGTATACCTCATTCCCCTCCCCCTTTCCCTATCTCCTTTGTGTCATTCCACTTCACTCCCACACCCTGCTCCTCCCTACCACGTCCATTTGGCACTTGTATATACACCATGCTCGCACGATCCTAAGTATCGCATTATTGTAGCACTCGTTGTTTCTTCAATACAATTCAATTTGGCATATATCCACTGTTGAATTTTCATTTATTCAGTGTGCTGGGAACATTTGTATTCTTATGTATTAAATTCATACTTTCATTGCTATTGAACCACACAATCTCTTGCTGTGACTGTCACATGAGCGATCCTAGCACATCCTGTACTTTCTTGTGGCTGAACGATTTAAAAAAAAAAATCTATTTATGAAAAGTTTTACCAGTAAGTAATACTGCACCGACACACTTTATTCGAGCAAATACCCGGTATGTACCTGGCAGATACCTGGAATGCGCCGCTCCTCACCTCTGACAAGCCCCGTTGCATTTGCCTTCCCAGCCTGGGTTCATGCCTGGCTGATGGGCGGCTGATCTGTTAAATGATAATGATTAGGATTTAATAGGCTGCAATGCTTTGCGTGTCTACCAGATGGCATAAATTCATGAATTGTAATGCAGTTTATATATATATACTGTGCAGTATTGCAGCCAGCGGGAATAAAATGCTTCAATCCCTGCCGGAAAATAACTCAATGCACTCGGGCAGAAAACAGTCACAAACCTCAATACACCCGGGTATACCCGAATTCGTGGGACTAGCCAAGCTCGGATAAAGTGTGTCGCCAGTGTACATTGAGTGTTGGGTCTCATTTTCAAGTATGTCCTGGGCACATAGTTATAATAATGGTTACATTAAATGAACTGCGATTGTACATTCAATATACAGACATTTCATGGATATTTAGAGATAATATATGATTATGGGCGTTTGTAACATTTAAAGACAAGAATGGTGTTAGGAGAGGAAGGATAGGCCTGCAATGTGTTGTGTTAGAAGAGGCCCTGCCTCAAGGAGCTTACAATCTATGAGGCAGGGTAAGTTGAGACATTGGGTACAGGGGATGAGAGGATTGGTGAGTTTCAGAATGCAATAGAACAGCTGTAGCATTACAAAACATCAGTGAACGACTTACACCCTTTAGCTGCACCAAAGGCTGTCCACCTTTTGGGGTAATGCAGATGTAGGCTGAAGGGGTTCAGAATGAATGCAGCTGTGGTTTCAGGGTCCTTTGTCCTCCTGGGTCACTAACATTCCAGTGGTTGGGTTTGACAAAACACATAGCAGCACGCAAACCCAGATGCTAACCCTTAGCACGCTGGTTCAGCGCAGAGGGGAGTAGCTCATGGGGAACCCTTTCATGCGTCTTCCTTTGGGTTAATGCAGATGTTCACTGAAGGGTTTCAGAATGAATGCTACTGTGCTTTCAGAGTCCTTTGTCCTCATGGGTCGTTAACATTCCAGTGGGTGTTAAAGACAAAGTTTTCATGTACAACCCACAGACTTACCACTGATATTGATCCTTGTCTAGTGTGAAGAAAATGAGAAATGTTGGACTGTAACACCAGAAAACATTGTACATTTTTAATATATAATAGTGTACTTAGATTATTTAGCAGGTGAGTGTGAGATTTGTTGCAATGCTGATTTCAAGCTGTAAATCATTCAAGGCATGGAAACAAGAGTTAAGAGAGACATTGGTAAATGAAGCTTGCATGCAGCTCTGTCAGCAAAGAATATTGCTTAAGCTAAACCCTAAAGAACTGACTGAGTCAAGTTTTTCTGGCTTTACGGGAACCAACTGTGTGCTTTATGAATGCTGGAATGAAGTTTAAACAATTCCAGACACCGGTTAGGTTACAGAGACAGTCTCGTATAATTTTATATCAAAGATACACTCATACGTGGCTGCAAGTTGAAATGTGGCACGGCCTATAGTACCTCTGTTTCAATCGTTAATTATTCAATTTACCTGACAATTGTGAAGAGAAACTGAAGGTGACTGATGTCTAACAACACCAGCAAATTACAAATTGCAAATTGTACTGAATTTATTCAGAATGATCAAAGAAACACAGAAAAATCAGTCGGTTTTCTTTTGCCTGTGAATACACGTGCTAAATAGTATACAGGTTGGCAAATGCAGAGTGCAGCCGGAGGCCAGGGATATTTCTAAGAAGGAGAATATGTTGAAGGAAGGTTTTGCTGCCCTCCAGAAGTATTGGCTAATCATACGAGTGGATTTATGCTGGTAATGCGTCTCAATAGCACAAAGCATATGATAGGTAACACGTGGGACAGGCCTTGGATGTGGCTTTCTGACAAGACAGATTGCAATCTCTAGGGAATACAGGGAAGGGAATCTGTGCACAGAGACAGCAGTGGCAGCTCTGGAACAAGCTTTTTGTTTCCTCAGAAAAAAACTTGGGAAGACCTGGAAAGAATTTAATTTCAAAGCTCATCAGTGAAACCATGGCATTTGTTTCCAATTGAGCAGGAATGAGAGCATGGTTTGAAAATTTCATTTGAGGTTCCTGGGAGAACGTAACTCATCTCAGCTGCTTCTTTTGAGATCATACTGTATGACAGCACATTTGCATTCAAGACCCAGAGTATCATTCTGGTGATACAACCTAAGTGCACCATCACAGACTCATGACTCTTTGCTGTGTAGACTAGACATGTATGTTGTGTTGAAATGGGCTGCTTACAAAATTATTTTGCCATTGTCAAATGTTGGCTCACAGCCTACTTTTAATACAGTAATTTTGCCTTTTTAAATTTTTTTTTTTTTACCCAAGAGGTTACAATTATATTATAATGATTGTATTTATATCGTCTTCTCACATTCAATCGGTTTTATCTTTGGCACTTCTATTTAACTAGATGTTTATTGCCAGGTGAAACATATTCTGATGGGGCTGTACTGTATGTATGTTGAGTTTAAAATGATGTCTAACATTGACAATACAACACTATAAAATAATCAATAACTGTATAACACTTTGCACGTAAAACAGTAAAACCTAAATAATTTTTTTTACCCATTATCAATGCAAAGAGACTTAAAAATAGTTCTATTACAAATGTAAGATGGTCAGCAGAGATTACAAATACTAAAATAGGCATATTGGTGCACAATGAGAATGTGCTTACTGAGCCTGAATCATTAAAACATAGATAGTGTGCTTCTTTTTATCACTTCTAAAATTATCTTTAATGGATCAATAAACCCGCAGCAGCGATTATAGCATTTTTATCTGTACTGTAAATGACTGGCAACTTAGAGAATAGGTTGTATTTCTGCCATAAGACTAGAGTTCTCTTCTTCTGTTTCTACAAAACAGAAATAGTATGTGAATACCATGTTTTAAAATGTAAATATTAATGCACAGTCATGCAACATTTATATTGGAACCATGTTCGATCCTAATCAAATAGTAGCATACATACCCAACATGAACCAGTTTACTTCTGTACGAGGGATAACAAATATGGCGGATGTTTTAATTTTCTATTGTAGAACAAGTACCATATTGTACTCTTAGTTTACATGATCTATGAGAGAAAGGATGAATTTACTTTGCACATTACACAATCCCCCCTCACCCCCAAAAAATGCCCAACAGCCTCTAGACCCTGATTGTGCCTAATGCAGGTGTAAAGAGACTGCATGTCACAGGTCACCCATCTGTAAGAAGATTTCCAACTGATGGAAGAGAGGGAGTTGATGACATAGAGCGTGTCCCTAAGGCATGTACGAAGTTTGACCACATAAGGCTGTAAAAAGTGGTCAACATACCTGGACACGCTCGAAATCATCGACTCCACCCCCGATATGATAGTTCTCCCCGGTGGCTTCAAGAGGCTCTTGTGCACCTTCGGGAGGTGATAGAAGACCGGAATGTGTGGGTAACAGTATGCCTTACACCCTCCCACAGTTACTCTATATGAATGTATATAATGAGATATGTAAAAGTTTGTAGTGCTCATGGTCAATTCGCACATGCTCTGTCCTCCCATCATTCGTAAAGAAAATAGGAGTCTCTCCCTAAAACCCCATGTTTTAAAAAAAATGTGTAACTTGATGCAATAAAACATAATAATCTTCAGCGACTGTTCTAAATAGTATACACACTGTTTCTGTAATGTCTGTAAGCACAAAGAAACATTAATGAATAAATATGACTATTAAAAATAAAAACATTAAATACTTAGAAAGTACATGGAAACATAGTACATATTCATGAGATTTGTACAATGTTTTAACATAAATTACTAACAATAAATTATAGTCCAATATACATCCTGAATGAGAGCAACGCGTTGACGGATAAGCTCAAACGGCATACAAATATATATATACAGGAAATTGTGTTATTTTTCTTACGCATTACATATAATTTTAACTTATTATTATTTGATAAACAATACATACCGCATCATATATAGCCTAAATGTACAATATCAATCATCTGCATGAGCTTTTGTTAACACATAACGGCACATTTACCATATGTTGTATAATTATACATCAAACTTTTTTGCACACTACAGGCATACCCCACATTAACATACGTAATGGGACCGGAGCATGTATGTAAAGCGAAAATGTACTTAAAGTGAAGCACTACCTTTTTCCCACTTATCGATGCATGTACTGTACTGCAATCGTCATATACGTGCATAACTGATGTAAATAACACATGTGTAACAGGCTCTATAGTCTCCCCGCTTACGCACAGCTTCGGAACAGGTAGGGAGCTGGTATTGCTGTTCAGGACGTGCTGAAAGGCGCATGCGTGAGCTGCCATTTGCCTATTGAGCGATATGTACTTACTCGCGAGTGTACTTAAAGTGAGTGTCCTTAAAGCGGGGTATGCCTGTATTTAAATTCTTTAATTATTTGTTATACACGGACATAAATATATCATGTTTATAGCAATCATATTTTAAAGTGAACATTTCATACTCACTGTTTTCACACTCTTCCACCTCTCTGTTACTTCCAAGATGTTGCTTAAGATTATAAAAGACATTCTGCATGGTTGCTGTTGAAATAAAACATATGTTTGGTAATCCTTTCGGCAAAGCATCTAAATAATCTGTACAAGCAGTGGCATATTGGGATATGCAAGGGACCCCTGTCCTAAATTGTGCCTTGTGCCGTGTGCTGTTGCGTATGTGCGATCTAAGCTCTCCATTTACGCATGTGCATGAATTAGTGGGGCAAGCTGCTCGCGGCTAAGCGCTTGGCATTGTCGGAGACACCTATGCGAGAAAGCGGCCCCCCTTCCCCTCCAAGAGCATGGTCCCCAGACAATACCGGCCTGTAGCAACGCCACTGTAGTTAAAGCATTACAGTTATTATAGTTATAGAGGTCCAACAATACTCCTGACTGTCTGTGTCCGTCCGTGTTCATGAGCATATCAGAAAATCAGAGTGTTTAGCCCCTGCCCTGTCTCACCTATGTAGTAGCAGCCCCCTGGGCATTTCATGCACATGATGAGGTACACGACATTGCTGGAGGAACAGGTGAACCTTCCTCTGATTTTGTATTCCCGATTCCTGTGTGGTATTTGTATTGTGTCCGCTGTGTAGAGCATTGCGCAGGTTTTGCAACCCCACATTGGACCGGTACATTGAAAGCTTCAGACACAGCGCCAAAACCACCATCCTGGACAAAGTAAGGAAACAAACATATAATCTGACACTGATGGAGAGGAGAGCCATAGAATCGCTAAAGGCCAACCACAACATAACAATCAAACCTGCGGACAAGGGAGGGGCAGTGGTCATAATGAACACCACAGACTACCTGCGGGAAGCACACAGGCAACTCGACAGAGACCAGCGGATTAAAGCCTTGAGATCAGACTTTATAAACCGTGGATATAACCACAGAATTGTAGACCAGCAAATTCACAAAGCCACCAGAATACCAAGAAGTGATCTCCTTGAATACAAACAGGAGACAAGCGACAGGGTACCTTTGGTGGTCACATATAACCCACACCTAGGAGCCCTAAGCAAGATCGCCAGGAAACTACAACCCATCCTCCAGGAAGATACAATACTGCAACAGGTCTTCCCTGAAGCACCCTTATTATCATACAGACAACCCCATAATCTCAAGAATATTATGGTGAGGAGTAAAGTATTCAGCAGTACAACTGTATGCGGGACAAAACCATGCCAGGACCCAAGATGCAAAATTATATATTATATATATATATACAGTGTTCGACAAATCACCCAAAAATCTACTCGCCCAACCAAAAAATCTACTCGCCACCTAGTCCCGCCCCCAACCCCGCCCCTAGTCCCGCCCCCAACCCCGCTTTAAAATAAAATATATAAATAAAATACATTTAATAAATTCCTAGTCAGAACAACATTCGTTTTTGACAAATGTATTTATTGTATTACATTATACTACAATTAGTCCTTGTTACGTGTGTGTGTGTGTGTGTGTGTGTGTGTGTGTGTGTGTGTGTGTGTGTGTGTGTGTGTGTGTGTGTGTGTGTGTGTGTGTGTGTGTGTGTGTGTGTGTGTGTGTGTGTGTGTGTGTGTGTGTGTGTGTGTGTAAATGTCGGATCTGGAATTAAAAGCCAGGTGTGAATGACTAGTTTCCTGAACCCCTTAACCAGTGTCTGGACGTCCCCGCTTCACAATATCTAAAGCAGCAATCCCACCTGGGATCTTACCTGATCTGCAGTCTCTCAATGTCCAGGTACCCTCATTCCCGCAATGTTATACATTGGAGGGGAGGTGTTCCCTACCTGTCTTCTGGGTTAGGGGGGTTCCGATGTCTTCCGTGTGAAGCTTGAGTCAGATCTGGAAGAAAGTAGTATAGGGCAGGCAAGATTTCGGTGTAGTATAGGGCAGTTAAGATATATAGGGTAAATAAGAGATCCAGATCCAGAGTGTGAGTGACAGAGAGAGAGAGTGTGAGTGACAGAGAGAGAGGGAGAGTGTGAGTGACAGAGAGAGAGAGTGTGAGTGACAGAGAGAGAGAGAGAGTGTGAGTGACAGAGAGAGAGAGTGTGTGAGTGACAGAGAGAGAGAGAGAGAGTGTGAGTGACAGAGAGAGAGTGTGAGTGACAGAGAAAGAGAGAGTGAGTGACAGAGAGAGAGAGAGTGTGAGTGACAGAGAGAGAGAGTGTGAGTGACAGAGAGAGAGAGTGAGTGACAGAGAGAGAGAGTGTGGGTGACAGAGAGAGAGAGAGAGTGTGGGTGACAGAGAGAGAGAGAGTGTGAGTGACAGAGAGAGAGAGTGTGGGAGTGACATAGAGAGAGTGTGAGTGACAGAGAGAGAGAGAGAGAGAGACAGAGAGACAGAGAGAGAGTGAGTGTGAGTGACAGAGAGAGAGAGTGTGAGTGACAGAGAGAGAGAAGAGAGTGAGTGGCAGAGAGAGAGAGAGTGAGTGACAGAGAGAGAGAGAGTGTGAGTGACAGAGAGAGAGAGAGAGAGAGAGAGAGAGAGAGAGAGAGAGAGAGAGAGAGAGAGAGAGAGTGAGAGAGTGAGTGAGTGAGTGACAGAGAGTGTGAGAGAGAGAGTGTGGGAGAGAGAGTGTGGGAGAGAGAGTGTGGAGAGAGAGAGTGTGGAGAGAGAGAGTGTGGGAGAGAGAGAGTGTGGGAGAGAGAGAGTGGGAGAGAGAGAGTGTGGGAGAGAGTGTGGGGGAGAGTGTTGGGGGAGAGTGTGGGGGGAGAGTGAGAGAGTGTGGGGGGAGAGTGAGAGAGTGTGGGGGGAGAGTGAGAGAGTGTGGGGGAGAGAGAGAGAGGTTGGGGGGCAGAGAGAGAGAGTGTGGGGGGAGAGAGAGAGAGTGTGGAGGGAGAGAGAGAGTGTGGGGGGAGAGAGAGAGAGAGTGTGGGGGAGACAGAGGGGGGAGACACATAGGGGGGAAACGGTGGGTGACACACACAGAGGGTGGGTGATACACAGAGAGAGAGGCTGGGTGACTGGCTGGGTGGGTGAGTGACTGGGTGGGTGAGTGACTGGGTGGGTGGGTTAGTGACTGGCTGGGTGGGTGAGTGACTGGATGGGTGGGTGAGTGACTGGCTGGGTGAGTGACTGGCTGGGTGGGTGAGTAACTGGCTGGGTGGGTGAGTGACTGGCTGGGTGGGTGGGTGACTGGCTGGGTGGGTGAGTGACTGACTGGCTGGGTGGGTGAGTGACTGACTGGGTGGTTGAGTGACTGACTGGGTGGTTGAGTGACTGACTGGCTGGCTGGGTGGGTGAGTGACTGACTGGCTGGGTGGGTGAGTGACTGGCTGGGTGGGTGAGTGACTGGCTGGGTGGGTGAGTGACTGGCTGGCTGGGTGGGTGAGTGACTGACTGGCTGGCTGGGTGGGTGAGTGACTGACTGGCTGGGTGGGTGAGTGACTGACTGGCTGGGTGGGTGAGTGACTGATTGGGTGGTTGAGTGAGTGACTGACTGACTGGCTAGCTGGGTGAGTGACTGACTGGCTGGGTGGGTGAGTGACGGACTGGCTGGGTGGGTGAGTGACTGACTGGCTGGGTGGGTGAGTGAGTGACTGGCTGTGTGAGTGACTGGCTGACTGGCTGTGTGAGTGACTGGCTGGGTGAGTGACTGGCTGGGTGAGTGAATGTCTGGGTGAGTGACTGGCTGGGTGAGTGACTGGCTGGGTGAGTGACTGGCTGGGTGAGTGACTGGCTGGGTGAGTGACTGGCTGGCTGAGTGACTGGCTGGCTGAGTGACTGGCTGGCTGAGTGACTGGCTGGGTGAGTGGGTGGGTGAGTGACTGGCTGTGTGAGTGGGTGGGTTGGTGAGTGACTGAGTGGTTGGGTGAGTGGGTGGGTGGGTGAGTGACTGAGTGATTTGCTGGGTGGGTGAGTGACTGAGTGACTGGCTGGGTGGGTGGGTGAGTGACTGAGTGACTGGCTGGGTGGGTGGGTGAGTGACTGAGTGACTGGCTGGGTGGGTGAGTGACTGAGTGACTGGCTGGGTGGGTGGGTGAGTGACTGAGTGACTGGCTGGGTGGGTGAGTGACTGGGTGGGTGAGTGACTGGGTGGGTGGGTGAGTGACTGGCTGGGTGGGTGAGTGACTGGATGGGTGGGTGAGTGACTGGCTGGGTGAGTGACTGGCTGGTTGGGTGAGTAACTGGCTGGGTGGGTGAGTGACTGGCTGGGTGGGTGGGTGACTGGCTGGGTGGGTGAGTGAATGACTGGCTGGGTGAGTGACTGACTGACTGGGTGGTTGAGTGACTGACTGGGTGGTTGAGTGACTGACTGGCTGGCTGGGTGGGTGAGTGACTGACTGGCTGGGTGGGTGAGTGACTGACTGGCTGGGTGGGTGAGTGACTGGCTGGGTGGGTGAGTGACTGGCTGGGTGGGTGAGTGACTGGCTGGCTGGGTGGGTGAGTGACTGACTGGCTGGCTGGGTGGGTGAGTGACTGACTGGCTGGGTGAGTGACTGACTGGCTGGGTGGGTGAGTGACTGACTGGCTGGGTGGGTGAGTGACTGATTGGGTGGTTGAGACTGACTGACTGGCTAGCTGGGTGAGTGACTGACTGGCTGGGTGGGTGAGTGACGGACTGGCTGGGTGGGTGAGTGACTGACTGGCTGGGTGGGTGAGTGAGTGACTGGCTGTGTGAGTGACTGGCTGACTGGCTGTGTGAGTGACTGGCTGGGTGAGTGACTGGCTGGGTGAGTGAATGTCTGGGTGAGTGACTGGCTGGGTGAGTGACTGGCTGGGTGAGTGACTGGCTGGGTGAGTGACTGGCTGGGTGAGTGACTGGCTGGGTGAGTGACTGGCTGGCTGAGTGACTGGCTGGCTGAGTGACTGGCTGGCTGAGTGACTGGCTGGCTGAGTGACTGGCTGGCTGAGTGACTGGCTGGGTGAGTGGGTGGGTGAGTGACTGGCTGTGTGAGTGGGTGGGTTGGTGAGTGACTGAGTGGTTGGGTGAGTGGGTGGGTGGGTGAGTGACTGAGTGATTTGCTGGGTGGGTGAGTGACTGAGTGACTGGCTGGGTGGGTGGGTGAGTGACTGAGTGACTGGTTGGGTCGGTGAGTGACTGAGTGACTGGCTGGGTGGGTGGGTGAGTGACTGAGTGACTGGCTGGGTGGGTGGGTGAGTGACTGAGTGACTGGCTGGGTGGGTGAGTGACTGAGTGACTGGCTGGGTGGGTGAGTGACTGAGTGACTGGCTGGGTGGGTGAGTCACTGAGTGACTGGCTGGGTGGGTGAGTGACTGGGTGGGTGAGTGACAGGGTGGGTGAGTGACTGGCTGGGTGGGGCCGGGGTGACTGGGTGGGTGGGTGAGTGACTGGCTGGGTGGGTGACTGGCTGGGGCAGGGGTGACTGGGTGGGTGGGTGAGTGACTGACTGGCTGGCTGGGTGGGGCAGGGGTGACTGACACTGACTGGGGGTGGGGGGTGACTGACACTGACTGGGGGTGGGGGGTGGGGGTGACTGACACTGACTGGGGGTGGGGGGTGACTGACACAGACTGGGGGTGGAGGGTGACTGACACTGACTGGGGTGGGAGGTGACTGACACTGACTGGGGGTGGGGGGTGACTGACACTGACTGGGGGTGGGGGGTGACTGACACTGACTGGGGGGGGGTGACTGACACTGACTGGGGGGGTGACTTACACTGACTGGGGGGTGGTGACTGACACTGACTGGGGGGAGGGGGTGACTGACACTGACTGGGGGGGAGGGTGACTGACACTGACTGGGGGGAGAGGTGACTGATTGGGGGGGGGTACCTCTGGTGTCACACACATACTCCCATACACATTCTCCCATACACATACATACACACACACACTCTGCACATACAGGGGGGGGAAGGAAAGGCCGCGACCAGCACCACCATGCTCCTCCCCCACCCACCCGCTCCCATCTCCCGCTCGTGGGGGGGGCGGGGGTAGGCTGACATCCCCCCCATACCTCACGCGGGCATAGTGGAAGCTTTGGGGAGGTGGCAGGCACGTTGCGAGGTGTCCCCCAGCGGGCGCCCCAGGGGACAGTCAGCCCCGCAGTGGCCGCCACTACCCTGCTCCCCTCGACGGCATGAAGCTTGTGGTCGAGTGGGCAGGTGGGCAGACTGGAATCCCCCATCCCCCACACCTCATGCTGCGCCGTCATGAAGATAGCTGGGCACACGCTCCCATGCACACACACACACACGACAGGGGGAAGAAGAGGAAAGGCCGCGCGACCACCACCACTGCCCCTCCCCCGTGACCATCTCCAACCCCGCTCGGGGATCGGCGGGAAGTATATATATATATAAACACACAAGAAGGACGGACAGAGTGAAACTCAGTGAGCAGCGTGGCACCGCAATGGAGGACAGGACAGCACCAGGTGAGGCAGTGACATGTACCTGGCTGCAGTAGAGACTTGGACTTGACTTGCAAGTTGGGGGCACTTGAGAGTGCTTATGCGTGCGTGCGCACAGCACGCTCCACCACAGTCATCCAATCCTCTGCCGCCCAGTTCCTCTCATTCACGTGAGCTCGCCACTGCTCACTGCCGCTCGGCTCCTCTCATTCACTGGCTGTTACTTCCCCCTCTGTCCCACGTTGCAAGCGGGGGGGGGGAGCAGGGGGTGGAGTGGGCCCTGCGCATGCGTGCAGGGACCGCGGGGAATCGACGACATTTTTTTAAACTCTTTTTTTTAAATTTAATTAATGAACTGGCGCCCGGCCGGAGTCATCGCGGGCCGCACATAGAGGCCAGGCGGGCCGCATGTTGTGCAGGCCTGCTCGAAAACAACACACAGAACCCCAGCAAGCTCATTTTAGGAACCCCTGAGCCCCCACAAAATATATATGTATATAGGTGTCAAAAAGGAGAGCTATTGAGCGTGGCAAATGTATACAACAAGCAACAGAGAAGCCCAATGCTACATCCAATATGACAAAAATACACAGTAAAATACTTATATATTCTCTTGAAAAAAGGTCATTTAGTTTAACCCTTTGGCCAAAGCATTGTAAGCCTATGAGCCACGACAAGGCAGACCCAGTTCACAGACCCAATAACACTACTAGATACAATGCTAATATACCTCTATTAGGATTACAATTCTCATTTACCTGTATTAAGAGGGAGAAAGACCAACATTGGATCTATATCCAGTAGAATGAGAAATACCTGCTGACTTGGGAAGTCCGAAGTCCCATTCTACTGGAAATAGATCCAATGTTGGTCTTTCTCCCTCCTAATAGAGGTAAATAAGAATTGTAATCCTAGTAGAGGTATATTAGTATTTTATCTGGTAGTGTTAGAACCTGTGAACTGGGTCTGCCTTGTCGTGGCTTACAATGCTTTGGCCAAAGGGTTAAACTAAATGACCCCTTTTCAAAAGAATATATATTTTACTGTGTATTTTTGTCATTGGATGTAGCATTGGGCATCCCTATTGCTTGTTGTATACATTTGTCACGCTCAATAGCTCTCATTTTTGACACTTATATACATATATATTTTGTGGGGGCTCAGGGGTTCCTAAAATTAGCTTGCTGGAGTTCTGTGTGTTAACTTATTTTCAGCTGTCTCAGCTGTTGGAGGTTAGTGGCTCCTCCTTCCCAGGGTTTTAAGCTCACCCCCTTCCCAAGTCAGCAGGTCTTTTTCACGCTGCCATTTTTATTTAAAGAAAAGTATTTATTTCCATCAATATGTGCATCAATACAATCGACACACTATCAAGTGATTACGTAAACTGCAGATCTATCCGTTGTCCTGTAATCATTCGCCATGGTCGATGTTATTGAAGCAATATCCTACATGTGTGTTATTTGTAATACATCTTTTCAGTACAATGAGATAATACTGGTTGCATTAAACAAAATAAATTAAGTTTTTAAACACATTTTAAATGGTTCTAATGTACAAAGCATTACATTTTTCTCTACAGAAACCGTTAAAAAAACTTCCTTCCCCTTCTGATAGGCTCTGGCTCTTGAGCCCTGCCCTCTTTGTAGCAGTGCTAGACCAGGCAGTTACTAGATCTAATATAATTAATACACTGTTAGAGAGAGGGCACACCTCAAGAACCAAAGTCTGTGAGAAAGGGAAGGGGGTGGGACTTTCCAAAAATAAATAATATTGAACAAAATGCTTTTTAAATGAGAATAACAAAATTATTTTATTTAATATATTATTATTATTAATAATAATAATAATAATAATAATAATAATACAATTGTTTTAATACTACAAGTATTTTGTCATAGTATAGAACTGATTTAACACATGTCATTTCCTAACTTTCTCAATAGGCAGCCTAAATAAAAAATCTCAGTGTCAATTTAACTTCAGTACCTAAAAAGGTAAATACAAACCTAAACAAATATCAATCTTGGCAGAACCAACAAATCGTCCAAATCGTGTAATACACATTTTGGATTTGTCTCAAAACAAACTACCCTTTCTAAAAAAACGAAGAAAATGCTTTGAAATAAAAGTAAGATAAAGAACAGCAAATAGGCAAACATGTATCAAAGAAATAAAAACAGCCAGTCTGAAAACATAAAGGATTACTACTGTAGGTAGGAATCTAAAAGCAGCCTCAATATCTGATTTGGGTAGAGCACTTTTACCACATTCTCTAATGAAACAAGCAGCCTGTTCAAAAGTTGTGTATGACACATGACAAATATCGTTATCAATATCATCATTAACCAACAAGGCACATGGGTAAGAAAAATTGTTAAACAAAAAGTACCGTTTTCCTTTTTTGGTACCACACCTAGCGGTGTTAAAAGGCTTCTCCACAAAGAGGTCTGCAGTTCTTTCCAACATTAACTCTTTTTTAATATTACTTATAACATTAATATAAGGGGGGGGGGAGAAATGATTTTCAATTATCCGTTTCCTCAACCGAATCAATATTTAATGATGGAATTCAGAAACTATTACTAAATCCCTCGTTCAATAATTTTGCCATTCTTTTATTTGGATATAAACCTAGCCAATACTCCATCTCTTATCTGCACTGGTGTCGTCACTTTGAAATCCTGACTCTTTAACTGCAGATTTTCCCTCTCCACCCCTGCAGACAGAGCGCCAGGCTGAGTGATTACCTCCGCACAATGAACATTCAGGCCTATATTTGCAGGCTGATTGCCATCTACAAAGAGGTCTTTGAAGACCAAGCATATCAATTTTTTTAACTCCCGCCGACCCAATTTTCTCTACGAGTAGACAAAAAGGACAACCACAAATCTACATCCTTCATACCCCAAGTAATCCTAGGATGAACTGAACTGGTCATCGTATCAAAACCACCCTATACCACGAACATTTTGTATACTCAAATATAATATTGATGTGTTTCAATAAAGAACTATAAATGGAAGTGTCCTTTTCTATTAAAACATTTGCCTCAATACAAAAGGCTTGTAGCCAGTTATTAAAATATTTAGGGATATATTATCTTCTATAACTTTATAATATTTAAATCCAATCTCCTTCATATCTAGTAATAATTGTATTGTATGTCTTTATTTACTGTATATAGCACCAAAAGTTTACTCAGCGCTTCACAAAGAATACAGCACAGGGAATTATAATAATACAATAAGTGCAGCAAAATCAGACAACAGGGAAGGAAATCCCTGCCCCGATGGGAATAAATCTTATATTCTTATACTGTACTGATAAAGGTAAGTGCACACCCAAAGAAGTTGTTTCACGTCCCATAACATCCATATAAACACCAGTTTGGAACCCCAGCATTATTACAGCTCTATTCATTAAAAATATTCTGTAATAATAAATTGTTCGAATCATTATTAACAGGCAACCATGCACTAGACACTGTTTTATCCACATGACTAACTTTTTTAACACCCAATTTTTCCACTGAGTAATTTAAAGGTCCTAAAATTAAAACCTCATTTTTTTAAAATTAATAAAGGAGTTCTCACCACCAGAAAATCCTTCACCAACAGTTGTTAACCAGATGTCCCTGGTACTGTAACTCCTGCTCCTGCCTATCAGAGATGAGATACAGCCATTGGAAACACCGGTGACATTTTGAAGGCAGGCCTGCTTTTTCCTTTGATGCAGCCTCAACTTTAACAGATCTCTTACTCTTACTACAATTGTTAATCCCAACACCATCCGATAACACTGCAACCCTCTTCCTTAATGTAACCCTGTTCCCCCCCCCCCCCCCCCAGTCTCTACGGGAGTGTGAGGGGTGCATAGGGGCTGGTTATAGGCAGTGTGGTGCGTACCTGTGAGGAACAGGAGGGCCTGAGCTTCCCGCGATGTTGTGGGGGAGCCAGGACCGGGCTTCTGGGGTGGTAGCCTCCATATTATCTTAGTGGTGCAGCGTCTCCATCTTCTATACTCCATGGGTAATGGGACAGGACCGGTATAGAAGAACCCCTCGGGTCCAAGGGTTATACTCTCCAAATCACACACAGTCTTTACGGGTGCAGAACAGTCTCTTTATTTGACAGGGCAACGATATCCCAACGATAAGGCTTCCAGCAGCCACAAAACAATCAAACAAACAATTATAAGCCCTCTATGAAGCGCTGACCTACAATAAATGATTGTGATAAAGTGATAACAGTGATAACAAAAAATAAAGTGATTAACTTTAAATTGATCAAAAATTAATCAAACATTAAAGCAGCCTGTGGGTCAAAAATCAACAGATTATCCCAAATCTGTATAAAGCAAATACACATACAAATTAAATGTCCCAGGCGCTGTGCAATAAAATCCAATAGACCCAAATACCGTGAACCAATTGGGCAGTCTTTAGTATAGGATTCCTATGTCTGATAGATGGATGTTTTGATAGTTGATAGACAGGTAGGGGTGTTTTTCTATTTTGATGTGCTGGTGTTCCTGAAATCACAGAAAAAAACACAGCAGGGCACGCCAATTGCGTGGTATGTTTTGTCAATAGTCCCCTATCTAGAACCCTGAAATCCTACTTACAGGATATAGGCTCTCCATGTACAGTTGAGAGAATCTGTGCCACACGACCCTGCTCCTTAGATCGTCTCACGGGAGCTTGGAGTACATCATCGCTGAGTGAGGGGACTCCTGCAGACGAGACCACGTGGGATCCGTGAGACGATCTAAGGAGCAGGGTCGTGTGGCACAGATTCTCTCAACTGTACATGAAGAGCCTATATCCTGTAAGTAGGATTTCAGGGTTCTAGATAGGGGACTATTGACAAAACATACCACGCAATTGGCGTGCCCTGCTGTGTTTTTTTCTGTGATTTCAGGAACACCAGCACATCAAAATAGAAAAACACCCCTACCTGTCTATCAACTATCAAAACATCCATCTATCAGACATAGGAATCCTATACTAAAGACTGCCCAATTGGTTCACGGTATTTGGGTCTATTGGATTTTATTGCACAGCGCCTGGGACATTTAATTTGTATGTGTAGTAGCCACAAAACAATCGCCAGTGCCAAGTACAACCTGCTCAACTCCCACGACCTCCTCCTCTCCTTCCCTCCAAGTCACTCGGCCGACAGGATGGTCTGGGCTAGGGCGGCAATACCCCATGGCCCACCCCCGAGGTTAGCCTCGAGGTGGGTCTTGAATTCTCTTCCCATCACCCCTGGCAGCAGGGTGAGGGCATTGGTCCACCAGTCTATGATTCTATCAGCTCTACTTATAGACGCTGATCGGTTTGGTTCCTCTCGCTCTCAACCGGCATGCTGCGCCGGGGAGCCCGTAGCTTCCTGATACTCCTCGGACCATTCCACAGGATTCGTGGCTTACGGCCTAATACTCAGCAGCTCTAGACTCTTGGTCTCACTGCTCACTCGAACTCTTCTTAAGCTACTCTCTCCATTGAAGAACCATCAATCAGAGAGGAACATGGCACACAGCAAGAACGAAGAACAACACCTCACTCGCCGGAGTGGGTTGCTAAATATAGAGCTAGCCCCTCCCCTCCTGGTGTCAGCAGAACCTCCCTCTTGCTCACGCCTGCAGCAGAGTCCAGGCCGGCATCTACCATTCCGGTTAGGGCTATGAAGGGGGAAAACCCATAATGATTACTGGCGCCTGATCTTAATAGGACTTACCACAGTAGAAGAAAGATAGGTATAGCCTGAGCTATTTACACGGGGCTACATTAATAACAGAGCACTATACACAGTCCCAACGCTACCAGGGACACTTGGGGAATGTAAATCTGATAAAGGTACATTTAAATAATAACTTCCCAACTGCCGCTGGAACCTTTATATAGGCTACCAACTGCCACCCACAAGCTTCTCAACCGCCTGCCTTCCCCGCGCTTCCACAACTGACCATCCTCACTGCTTAACTGCACAGACAATAAACTCAAAAAAGGCGTCCCCAGCAAACAACCAACGGCAGCTCGTTACCACCTAGAAATGTCCCTGTTTTAACCAAGGGGCAGCATCCATGCGGATAATCTGTTGTGCATATTGGGGGAAGGGGAATTGCATATTGGGGGAAGGGGAATTGTGTATTGGGGTTATGTGTATTGGCGGGTTGGGGTGATAATTATGTGTATTGGGGGGGGCTTAGTGTGTACTGGGGAGGAGGGGTTATTTAGTGTGGGGGGAGAGTGTGGGAAAAGAGGTATGGGTGTTGAGGGAGATTTGGGGGCATGAGGGGAGGGAGATGTGGGGGTGTGGGGAGGGAGATGTGGGGGTGTGGGGGGAGGGAGAGGTGGGAGTGTGGGGTAGGGGGAGAGGTGGGAGTGTGGGGTGGGGGGGAGAGGTGGGAGTGTGGGTGGGGGGGGAGAGGTGGGAGTGTGGGGGGGGGAAGAGAGGTGGGAGTGTGGGGTGGGGGAGAGAGGTGGGAGTGTGGGGTGAGGGGGAGAGGTGGGAGTGTAGGGTGTGGGGAAGAGGTGGGAGAGTGGGCTGTGGGGGAGAGATGGGAGTGTGGGGTGGGGGGGAGAGGTGGGAGTGTGGGGCGGGGGGGGAGAGGTGGGAGTGTGAGGTGGCTGAGACCCAGTGGACACTCTCTTCCTGGGCCCTGGGAAAGCTGCATATGGGCCTGAGTACCGGCATCTCTTTTTTGTATATATAGATATATATACCCCTGCAACTCTAATTCACCTACCCCTGCCATTATATCCTCCTACAACTCTAATCTCGCTTGCAACTCTATTTCCCCGTACAACTTTGACCTCCTCCCCGCCCCTTATACAACTCTGAATCCCCCTCCCCCACTCTCCCATGGCTTGGGGGAGGGTGGTTACATACCTCATTGGAGGTAGGGGTGGGGGACCCGCAACCATGAAATGTAACCCCTTCATGCCTTCCCCCTTCAAAGTCCCAAATACCCTTATTAATAACACTGTTCGTATACTATCTTAAACAATGTACAACACCCCACCGGATTCATATCGTACATGTCCATAGGGTTCAGGCAGGGGGGGATATAGTTGGCTACTAGTGTTGCAGCATTTATCAGATCAGAATTTTCCAATTCCCCCCACATGCAGGAGACTATCTCCATGCCTACACTCTATTCTGCTGTCTCCAGGGGGGGTAACATCATGTACCAGAAATAGCAGAGCTAGGGAGCAGGTACAGAGACAGCCCAGCGCATGTGGCATTGCAGGAGGTTGCTATGATAAACACTGAAACACGAGAGGCCAACAATCTTCAAAAAATAACAAAGTTATTGTAAATAGTCAATTGCAATTGCAGTACATCTATCACTTACAGCACCCTCTGTGCACCTCTGTGCTCCACTTGCCCTGACTGTCCTCTGCTTCCAGTACTCTAAGGGGGCGATTCACTAAGCAGTGATAAACTCAGTGCTGTTGCGTCTGATTCTGATTTTTGTAATGGTGCTTTAAGAAATGAAGCCAAACGCGGGATTCACTAAGAAGTGAAGGGCATTTTTTAAAGTCCGCTCACAAAAATGTACTATCGTGCTTCCTGTTGTTTTTTCCCCTGCTATAGTGCTGTCAACTCTACAGCACGATATCTGATAGAAAAAAAAGCAACCTGTAAGAGCTGCATGGAGAAGCTGCGTGTCCATGCACGGCTCTAACAGGCGATCGTACAGTAAAAATATTGATTTTAATAATAGTGTACATGTGCAGGGGGTCTCCTGAGATGAACCGCATTCATTTCAGCCTCGGGGACCCCCTGCTTCCCGAGACATAGGCTCAGATATGGTGTGCCGATATCTCCTTCATTATTTAAATGTCCCGCGTCACGTGACGCGGACGATTTAAAAATGGTGGCGAGACTGTCAGCCGATGCCCCATACCGGGGCCTGTAACTCGGGAAGCAGGCATACCCTGAGCCAGAAATCAAAGCGGTTCAGCACAGGAGACCCTTTGCTCCCACACACTATTAAAAAATTACATTAAAGCAGCTTCATTACCTTAGCGGCTATTCGCTAAGGCAATGAAGGGGTTAAGGCAGAATGGCAGCTTTATTCGTGGCAATTGCCCCCAATAAACATTGCAATATGTACTACCCACCCACCCCTTGTGCCCCCAACAACCCCTATACCCTCCTAACATACATAAAAGTATTTTTTGTTTTTAAAGCACAGGGGAATGTTACTATAGACCGACGGGGGCCCCCGGGTGGTCCCCGCGGGTGTCTGGGTGTCCTCGGGTGGTCCCCACAGGTGTCTGGGGGTCCACGCTGGCCTGCTGTACCAATCCTGTGCCCACAAAAAAAAATAGATATACCTGTTGGGGGAGGGGAATTGGAACCTCTGCTCAGCATATTGGTAATACATGTAAAGGAAATGGTGCTGTGATATGTACTAATTGCAGATACTGCAAGTATCTGCATAAAAAAATTAACCAATACTTTTAAATAAATACACCCCCTCCCCCATAACAGATACAGTATAGTAATGGGTAAAATTACTATTATCCAGATATGGATAATAGTGCATTTGCCCATTTAAAATAAAACATTAACAAGCAGAAATAAAATAAATAAAACTTGCACTCATCCCTGCCATGCTGCCATGATGAAGGCTGTCCTCACCCTCATCACCGTCCATGTCCTCCATTGCCATAAACAATGCATTACACAATACAATCAAATGTCCCCTAACCCCTTAATCAGCTTAGCGATTAATAACTGCTATAGTAATTAAGGAGTTAACCCACCATCCCCACTACCCACCCAGGAGGCCTAACCACCCTCCCCAGACAACTACCACCACCCTCCACCCATTCATTGGTATAGTGAATACATCATGCTCAAATAATATGGGCATCATTTACCACTATAGCAATAAATGGTGAAGCAAACAAAAACCAGGCCCAAAATAAAACACATTACATAGCAAACTAAACACAATCAAAATGCCAATAAACCAATTGATTGGCACTGTGGGTACATCATGCCCATATTATATGGGCATGATTTAACACTATGGCAGTCAATGGTCAACCTACAAAATAAACAACCACAAACAATATCCGATGCTATCCAAAAAATCACTAAATAAACAACAATAAACAAGTAAACACAGCAAAATTACCAGCAATTAATTATTAAAATACGAAATAAACACTACAATTAACCATTAAAACACTAAAACCATCGATAAAAATAAGAAAGCCCCATATAAACACCATCATTCAAATTAAAAATAGCAAAAATAATCCACTATTAAAAAGCAAACACCCAAACCCCACCCTAAAATAATCAATTTAAAACACCAACAAAAATGTCAGCCTACAAAATCAAAACACTAAATAAATAGCATAAAAAATAAAAAAACAAAGTACCAAAATACATTTAAAATACATAAAAGCAAGTGTTTGCCCAAAATACCATTGCTTGTCACTGTATATACATATCTAGAGCCCTAAAGGGTCATACATAAATACATTTGCAATCAATGGGCATTCCAAAAAATTAAATAACAATAAAAATCCAAATCAAAAACCTGTAAAAGAAAAATAACATACATTCAATGTTTTTTCTTACCTTTTAGATGTCTTCAACCTCCGATTCCAGGGGTCTCAGGAAGCTCTCGAACTAATCCATGATCCCAAACAGCAACGGCCACAGGTAAAGTCCAAGTCCTTTTCTTCTTTCTTTCTTTATCTTCATCTGTTAATTGTAATCCAACGCAGGGTCTTCTTTCTTCTTCTTCTGCATCTTCATCTGTATTTGTATCTTCATCTTCTTCAATCTTCATCTGTAACGGCATTGTATTCATATTGGGGAGAAGGTCCTCCCTCCTCAGCTTCTTGACGTCAAATGAGGCTGCACAGGCTTTTATATGGCTTATGACGTCTCATTTGAGTGGCAAATGGTTCCCACCTGGACACCACCCGGGGACCCTTGTGGGACCCCCGGACACCCAAAGGGAGCACCCGAGGACACCCAGACACCCACGGGGACCACCCGAGGGCCCACAGACACCCATGGAGACATCCCGAGGGCCCCCAGACACCCGTGGGGACCACCCAGGGACCCCCACCGGTCTCTTGTATTAATGTGCAAAAAAATATAAACAATGCTTTTATTCATGGCTCAATCTCTTTTGCGCCAGCCTTTAGCTGTTGAAAAGAAATGGTGAGTTTTAACAGTGCGATTCAGTTATCACTGCTTTGTGAATTGTGCTGACTGGCAAAAAACGGCGGGTTTGCCATTTTTTGCCTGATCGTACGACTTTTTTTATCATTGACAGTATTTGGGCGATAAAAAGCCTTTAAAGCACGATACTGCCGTGTTATCACTGCTTTGTGAATCGCGAAGCAGGCGGGATCGTGCTATAAAGGCATTTATCTCCCTTAAAAACACTTATCACTGCTTTGTGCATAGTCCCCAAAACAACTGGTGATCTCGCTTTCTTCTCATTCAGCACTTTTGAAAACTGCAAGTAACAGCCTTCCTGGTTGCATCACATGGCAACTCTCACTGTTATGGATCCTCTCTAAATCCTCTTATTAATAACATAGTGCATAAACTACCATGTCTTGGAGTAGTTAATGACCAAAGTACAGTTAAAAAAAAAAAGTAATGAATCTCTGAATGTGTACAGAAAAACATGGCTTTTAAACAATTATTCAAATATTGTCCGGGACACAATTGTTTTTAAAGGTCTAAACCAGTGGTGCACAAATTGCGGGGCGCGCTCCTCAGTCAGGGCGTGAGATTTTCTGGGGGGAATGTGGCGCTTACAGAGGCCCCACACTCTTCCCCAAAGCAGTAAAATGAAATGCCGGGGGTCGCGCGCAATGCCTCTGTAAATTCCCTTACCTTGTCTCCGGTTGCTTCTGGCGATGCAGGGTCACATGACATCGCGTTGCCATGGCAACGTGACATCACATGCCGTCGTGACGTCAGAACGCCGGAGACAAGGTAGAGGAGGGAGAGGGCGAGCAGGAAAAAGTTTGCGCATCCCTGGTCTAAACTATTTTATGTCTTAAGAATAGATAGGGAAAGACGTCTTAAAATTGATTCTATAGACATTTAGGTCTATAAATAAAAACAAATAATGGCACTTAATATTGACCTCTGTGCACCATCAGTTGTTGACCTGTGCCCACTCTTTTTATAACTGTACTGCTTAATTTACACTCACCATTCTTTACCATACAACATATTATTTGTATTCTGACACCATATATGGAATGGTCACTGTTCACTATATATGGATCATATGTATGTGTACAAATGCTGTTTGCTTGCCGCCTGACAAGCATAAATATAAAGGTACAACATTGAAATAAAGGCATGTGTTACTTTATTGTTTCAGATATATTTTATATACTGTAATTAAAATTTCCTATCTTATGGCATTAGTCAGAACTGGCTGAGGAACACAAATTTCAGTGGGGCATTTTTGCTGAAGGGGCAGATTTGCAACAGATTGAAATGGTTTTGCCCTGTCGGACAAAAAAAAGAATATCTTTTGCATGCTAATCTCCCGTTTATTTTATGTGGCAGAACTTATGGGCTGCTATAGTGTTGATGATATACTGTACTCTGGCTTTGATCTGTGTCTAACTTGCTGTTTATTTAGTAAGATTTCTTGGATCTAATTGTATGCCATTTATTTCAATTGTTTAGTTGGTTGTATTCACCAAATAAGCTCTCTGTGATTCGTTGTTATTTTTTGTGTTATTTTATAGCTTCTTAACAAGAGTTTTATAGTTATTTTGATCATTTTATGCTTTTTTTAAATTTATTTTTTAAGCTGTGTATAGCAAGGCTTTCTGACATAAGGGTGCTTGTGTTTCTCTCATCTCAAAATATGAGGTTTTATGATAAAGATTCCTGTCCAAGCAGTACATTGCCATCTGTAAATCTGTTCCTAGTTGAATGTTTTTTCTCAAGTTTTGAAAGCACACATTTATATTTCAACATTTGTTTAAACTAAACAAAGATAAACAAAGATGTTATGTTCGCACATTCACAGAACTCACAAATATCTCATGGAAAGCTCTCCAATGTGTCTATATCTCTGCCAAATTTGTACTATTAGTCCCTTGACAGATAACCCTGGGAACGGAGCACTTTGTTTAGTTTGTACAAGAGTGGAAGGCGGGTCCAAAAACTGCCTGTAAGGAAATTGCTTGGACTAGCAGTGTCTGCTTGCTTTGAGAAGAAAGACATTGGTTTTTGTACTAGGAGTACCACATTTGAAGTGTCATCTCCAAATGTTAGCACTTACTGTAGGCCAGGCTTCACTAAGTGCCGATGTGGGATATCTCATCCGGATCGGACGTTAACGGTCATTGACGTGAATAGAAATTAATGCCTGGTCATGGTGCAATATTCCCATCAGTGCTTAGTGAATCTCCCTCAATGGATCACTGTGAAGTTACTGTGTCTTCTGTAACCCCCCTCAATGTGGTCACCAGGATGATTTGTAAGAGTTAATAGCGGGATAGTGTGTGCTGGGCCCCATCCTATGTTACCAGGGGGAAACTAATGTAAGAAGGGGTATAAAAGAGAGCATTAAGGATCTAGAAGGGAGGTTCCTGGAGGACAAGAGGAGAGGAGCCTCGGGGAGAGTAGATAGGTATGTTCATAAAGTAATAGTACAGACCAGGCCCCCCCACTTTATTATGTTGTAGATAGAGACAGTGCCCCTTTACGTTAGGATCTCAGAAGAAGGTTAATGGAATTCAACATACATTAAAAACGGCACGTCACTGCAGGTCTGAGGAAAGAGGGTTCCCGGGTGTCGGCGAATCAGCTCTAACTGCGGATCTGCATTAATATTCCTCTCAGTCTGTATGGAAGTGGAAGTTCCCAAACAGGCTAAAAGTATTGCAGTCACTTGCAGAGGACCAAACAGGATTCACGTAGGGGACTAGTGTAACCAGTGTAATACCGTTAATACCGCAAGCAATGAACGTGGGCCGGGTCCCATATAAGGCGCAACTACTGTAAGTTTATGCACCGCCATTTGAGATCTAAGAGTGGGCACTAGTGGAAGCACCGTATTTATTCATGCCTGTTATAAAAAAACAGTACAATGTTGTCAAGAATGTATGAGCGGTCCCTGTGCCTGGGGAAATTAATATTTTGCAGCTGAACTGCAAAAGCTCCTGGTGCCCATTATTTTCCATCCTTGCTACCTCATCCCCAAGCTGCTTCAAGCCCACACCCAGAGTCAAGGTAATCCATGATGAGTAGCACCAAATATTGCACACCCCCTAGGAGCCGGGCAGGGAGGGTTATTCTTCTTTAACAGTTTGCAAGATACAGATCATATTTCAGGATATCTTTACATTTTGCTGTCTTCCATACAACAATAACTAACCATAAACTGCCAGCACTGCAAGTTAATAATTGTTATTATTATTAGTGCCATTACATAGAAGCTACTAACTTGTTTGTACATTTCAAAGAATATTTACCATTTACTCTTAACAACTCTGAATATACATGGATTCCCCCTACATAAACAATTTAGTAGCATAGTAGTACTTACATAGTAGTACTTACAGTACGCTGATCAGCTCAATAAAATGTAAATCATCAATATGTTTTTATTATTTTGAAGTTAATTTCATTGTACACATTATTGGTATTTGGAACTCGCCTAAAATAATGCGATCAGTTTCCAAGGCATGTTGTAAATGAATTACATTATGCCATAAATAAATAGTGTGGCAAGGATTTACTAGTATTTAACATTAATGTATATTTGTATTGATTCTTTATTTATGTACATAAGGTTTTTTTTTTTTTTACTGATACTACAGTATAGCACTTTGAAGGACTGAGTTTGTTGGACAGTAGCTTTTAACCTACACAAATCTTTACCAAGTCTATGTAATTGAACATAGGTAGTAAGAGTCATAAAGGGCAAAGAAATGGAAAAGGTATTTAAAGAAATTAAATAAAGAAATGAATTGCTTCCCCCTCTGTTTTAGTTGGGTTACATACTGTAGTTACATAGTAGATGAAAAAAGACATACAGTATGTCCATCAAGTCCAACCTGCAGTATGCTAAATTTAGATGACAGATACTTAAGTCAGGTTCTTAAGCAATGATGTCGTTTTCTCCTACCTTAGCATTACCTCAGTCTTCAAAATGTTATTGCTGACATTTTTAGTCATGTATGTTATCATGGCAAACTTAGCACTAAAGGTTGTTAATTGGACATACAGTAAGCACTGATTGTGATTTCTGAAAGATATTCTGACGATTAAATAAAACAACTTAAAAACACCAACAATTTTTTTCAAATTTGTATCTTTGTTCCAACTGATGGTACCTTATTTGAGAGAAGGGGTTTACCACATGAGAGTTTTTTGGGTTGCTGAAATGACTATGCCTTGATCAATACTACAGTAACTTTTTTTTTTTTTTTACAATTGTACAAAGAACAAAGATTCTCACATTTACTGCAGATCAACCAACCAGTTAGGGTTTATATATATATATCGTAGGGCACACGGGCCTATATATATATATAAATATGAGCTTATTGGGGTTCTGTATGTTTTGGAATTCTGTTCAGCTGGTCCTGGCTGATTTGGAGGGTGGCTCCTCCTTCCCAGTTTTGAAGCTCACTCCCTCCAACTTTTAAATGGTTAAAAGCTCACTCCACTTCACCTCCACACTCATGGGAACCTGCATACAGTTTGATTGCGACAAATCTAATACAGAGTGCTTTTCCTGGTAATGTACAGGTTAATAAGAGCGTCAATCAGACTTAGAACTATGCAACTAATTTTGACAGATTTATTATAAATCATTCTTCCTGGTAATGTACAGGTTATTAAGAATGTATTTTAGTGTTAGGACCCTTGAGATGTGGTCTGCCTTGGAGAGGCTCAAGGGCTTACAACACTTTGGCCAAGGGGTTAAACTAAAAGATCATTTTATTAAAAATATATAAATATATATTTCCCAGAATCCCTTGCTGCAGTGGAAGCGCTGTATGCTGGGCGATAATGGGGAAAGACAGGGTTGCAGACCTGTCTAAGACATGCAAATGAACATACAGTAATATTTACAGTTGCTTTATGCTTTACTGTGGAGGGTTTTTGTCACTTTTTTTACCCACCATAACCTTAATAATTGTGGTGATATATATATATATATATATATATATATATATATATATATATATACACACACACACACACACACACACACACACACACACACACACACACACACACACACACACACACACACACACACACACACACACACACACACACACACACACACACACACACACACACACACAAACACAGGAATCTTTGGCTAAAACAGTGTAGAGGGGAAAAAACAACAGATATGTACTGTAGATAAGGTACAGTGTTAAAAGTGTTTGAAGCCAGGGGAGTGTGACAAGGAAAGGGGGGGGGGCGGGTTGAAAGTGTGGATGAGAATAGAGGCAAGCAGGTTAATTACAAACAATTTTGATAGGGTGTGAGAAAACACATGTCCGCATTAAGTCCTTTGGTTTTGGTGTCAAAGAGTCTTATCATTCAGAGTTCAAATGTTTTCCGTTCTTGGGTGCGTTTAAACATTCCATTGAGGATTTTGATTTTTAAATCATTTATGGAATGATCTGGTTGTGAGAAATGATATCCCACAAGTGAGCAGTATCTTCCTTCTTCGTGGGCATCAAGGACGGGTGCAGCCTTTCCACATGAGTCAGTGGGGACACAGAGTTCGCTCTCCATGGTCTCCTCTTGGGACTGCCATTTCGTGGCATCACCCAATGAAAGACCAGCTATTTGAGTTTTCAGCTCTTGAAGCTGTCCTTCTGCACTTCTTTTCCCACTCAAAGCAGTTGTCAGTCCAGCTTCTTTGGAGTTGAGTCGCGACTCCATCTCTCCCAGCTGACTTAGAACAAGGCTTAAATGTGTTTCTTTTTCTTTATTTCTGACCTGTAGCTGCCGGTACTCCTCCAAGACCTTGTCCAGCTCCAGCTGCAGCTGGGCCTTCTCATGGGCTGTGTGATTCAACACTTTGCAGGCCTCAGCCATCTTGACCTCATAGCGCAGTGTCAGGCCAACCACTTGACGGACGGACACCTCCTCCCTCTCTTTTTTGGCAAGCTGTGTCTTGAGCTCAGCGATCAGCAGCTCTGTGAGATGCTGTGATGTGTGTTCAGCTGTCTTTCATTTTTAGATGTTGTTGCAATTTCCACTCCTCAGTGAGAGATCCCTGGTTAAGTGCACACTGCAATTCTCTTCTCAGGGCTTTCATCTCTTCACTGAGATCATTTTGAACTCGCTTCCATGCATCCCTCATCACGTCTTGGAGCTCTGCAAATTCCTTTGCTATGGTCTCAGCAGCTTGTCTTTTCCAGGTCTCTTTCTCTTGGGTGTTCTGGCTGTTAGGGATGGAGCAGTGTCTCTGCTCCTCTAAGTCTTGTTTCAGTTTCTGGACCGCCTTGTGCTCACTCTCATACAGGGTTACCTGGGCTCTAAGCTCCTCCTGCAGACAGGCTCTGGTTATGCTCAGTGTGGCCTTCAGCTCCTTATGCTGCTCTTTGGGGACACACTGGGTACTCAAATACTCTTGCAGCATCTTTACTTTGTAGGCAGTCTGGAAACTTTCTTCCTGCAGAACTTGCTGCTTTTCCTCAGCATTCACCCATCTCTCCTTGGTGTCCTGCAGATGTGTACGCAATTCTTGCAGCTGACTCTGCAGCATATTTTCTGCTTGTGTGCACTGCTTCAGCGAGACACGTTCTTCTTGCAGCACTCTCTCAGCATTCTGCAGTGCTGTCTGCACGTCTACCTTTCCTGGGCCAACTGTTTCTTCTCCTCTCCTAATTCATGGAGTTTCTTATCTCCTTCACTGACTTGGACATAGAGATTCTTGCACTCTTGGGTTACAGTTTCAAAACTGCCATTTAACCCTCAGAAGATCTCTCTCAATGAGCATA
Source organism: Ascaphus truei (assembly GCF_040206685.1). NCBI lineage: Eukaryota > Metazoa > Chordata > Amphibia > Anura > Ascaphidae > Ascaphus > Ascaphus truei. The sequence continues at coordinate 144,485,625 of NC_134484.1, forward strand.
GTTCTGTGTTTAAGTGGCAAATCTTCTCCTTAGAGGCTTCCAGCTCTGTAGTAAGCCATTTAACCTCTTTCTGAGATGCTTCCAGTGCTGTGCCAACTTGAGCCATGAAACTCTGGTACTGGGCATTATCCGCGTAAGCCTTCTCCAGCTTACTTGACAAGATCAGAAAAACATAGGTGCAGGGATGCACCAATATAGGTGCTCAGAAATGTATAAAAGTTGCTGGAGAAATATCTCTTCCAAGTATAAGTTGTAGGCATAGGGCAAAGCTGACAGGGCGCCAGGGTCTCTAGCAATGATGTGGCTCCCCAAGAGCACTATAATAGAATGTTATGAGACTCACCCTTGACCAGCTGTAGATGCCGTGCCCGTGATGGATGTCCCGGTGTGTAGCACCGCCAACCCTCGAACGACTCGTCCGTCGTGAGGGCGGTCAATGACCGGCGGTGTGTTGAGTGGTCTCTGCTCCAGCAACCCGGCGTGCGACCGAAAATGGCAGATAGGAGAAGACGCCTCACAAGGAGGAAACACGCGATGCACCGCCGTCAGAACAAATGGAAGGCTGGTCAGCTGACTGTGAAAAAAACTTTATTGCTCCCAATGTAGAGCTAGCACACTTTGACGCGTTTCAGCCAATTGGCCTTTGTCAAAGGCCAATTGGCTGAAACGCGTCAAAGTGTGCTAGCTCTACATTGGGAGCAATAAAGTTTTTTTCACAGTCAGCTGACCAGCCTTCCATTTGTTCTGACGGCGGTGCATCGCGTGTTTCCTCCTTGTGAGGCGTCTTCTCCTACTTGACAAGATCACCCTGTCATTCTCCAACTGATACTTTTCTTTTTCCAAGTCACCCTCTGCTTTTTCCAGGTCTAATTGCATCCTTGAGAACAGAAAATAGAGTAGGGGGAGCGAGGGATCAGTAGACATACACCAATAAAATCAACGACAATACAACATGCATAAAATAAATCCAATGTAATGGGCGTGCTAGGCTCCTAGCTATGCCAATATTTTTATGGCACATTGGGAGGAACAAAATGTTTGGGCTGGCAATCCCTTTGGAGCAAATCTGGTCCTGTGGAAGAGATATATCGATGATGTGCTCATCATCTGGGAAGGAAGCAATGAAGATCTCGACCTCTTTTTAGAGCACATTAATAAGAATGAGGTAAACCTCACATTCACGTCGGAGACAAGTACTGATAGCATCAACTTCCTTGATTTAACAATATACATTGAAGAAAATACAATAAAAACTAAAACATTTTTCAAGGAAGTTGATGCTAACAATTTTCTCCTAAACGACAGTTGCCACCACCAAAAATGGCTTAGGAATATTCCATACGGGCAATTCCGACGCATTAGACGCAATTGCTCGGACTTGGAGACATTTGAGGAGCAGGCAGGCATATTGAAAACAAAGTTTGAGGAGAGAAACTATAAAACAGATATAATCCAAAATGCTATCTCTAGAGCAGCACAACTAAGTAAGGATGAACTGCTAGTGCCCAAACAAAAGACAGAGAAAGTAGATTATATAGTACCCTTTGTTACAAAATTCAACGACGAGGCTCATAAGATTAAAAAAAATTTAATGAAGCATTGGCATGTTCTGTGTAAGGATGCTGTTTTAAAGGAGCACTTACCAGAGGTACCCAGGGTCATTTTTAAGAAAGCGGACAATATTAAAAGTAAGCTAGTTCCAAGCTCATTCAGGAAAGAAAAAGAAAAAACACAGATAGAGAGCTGGTTACCAAAACCGATTGTTTTTTTTAAATGTTTTGATTGCAAGGCCTGCAAGCAAGCAGGTAAGGAGACACTAGATTTCAGCTCAAACGTCACCAAAGAAGTTTTTAAAACTAAACATTTTATCAACTGTAGGACCACATTTGTGGTGTATTTGCTTGAATGCTCGTGTGGACTCCAGTATGTGGGACGGACCTCAAGAAGTCTTAGAGTCCGCATACTGGAGCACATAGGCAATATCAGAAGAGGCCTGACAACCCACAGTGTACCTGTACATTTCAATCAGGTACACGGGGGAGATCCATCTGGCTTGCTCTATAGAGGAATAGAGCGAGTCAACGAGAATTGGAGAGGTGGAGATAGGCTTAAACGATTGAGACAAAGAGAAACGTTTTGGATATACCAACTTAAAACTCTAGCACCAAAGGGCCTGAATGTTGACTTGGATATTTCGGCGTTTATTTAAGCCGGGAGGACACTCGCAACATTGGGGTGTAGAGCGAGTTTGATTATATCCCTTAGATTTACTTCAATTTTAAATATATTTTATGATATTTTTATATACTGATGTTTGTATTTGTTTCCCTCCCCTCCCTTCCCTACTCTTTTTCCCCACCCCCTCCTTTCCATTTCTTCCCTTTCCTTCCAAATTCTTTGCTTATTTCTTGCATTATTAGAGCTATTTATTATGAATTACTTAATTGTAATGGGTTTATTATACAATTTTTTAGTCAAAAGGGTCTTAGTAAGAAACATGGATTAAATCCCATCAATAGTCAGATATGGATTTAAGGGAAAGATACTCTTTACCACTGTTATAAAACTATTTTAGAGAACACAAACAAATAGAATATGTATGAGGTTTTAAAGTGATTGTATAAAACTGTTTTTATATATTTTTTTTAAATTTACTGTATAAACTATATACCTAAAATGTTTTTAATATGTTTGAATGAACTTAAATGATGAAGGGAAACCAGTTTTTAATTTCAAAATCATGTTTAAAAATTATTGGGACCATTATGAACCACCAACCAGTGTAACGGAACCTAGAGGGTTAAATCAATGAAGCTAAACATTGTAAGGCACAAAGGTGCAGTTAATGGGAGTGAGTAGCATTGAAAGCAACCAAACCCTGTATTAAATGGACACATTAGCAATGTTATGTAAAACTGGCTATGAGATGGAGAATGAGCACCAATTGAATGATGCTTATTGCAGACAACTGTGCAAACATTACAAGCTAATTAATTAATTAGCTAGGTGGGTCTATAAAAGCTCATGGGACCCACCATTAGTCATTTTATGAGCCTGAGGAAGCCGTCCAATCGGCGAAACGCGTTGCTCGAAACCTGTTCCTGTTTTGTCCCACGGAGGCTTCCGTAGAAAGTCTCTTCAGCAGCATCTGCAGCCGGGCGGATTAGTTCCAGCTATCTGCACCCCGGACGCGGGGCCGGAGCGGATTACTGCTAGACTGAACCACACGGAGGAGCCAGGGGATATTATATTATTATATTGATGTGAGTGTGACAGTATTGTTATCGTTTTTATACACAATAAATACCTTTTATTGCATACTGCTAAGACTGTGCCTCACTTATCCCCACACACCGCTAAAACGGAGAGTCACATTGCTGAGTATAAGCAAGAGAGGAGTACAGATCAGCTATAGCCACACAAGGGCAAAACCTGATGTGATTGATCGGCAACCACCCTGGACAGACTGACTCCACCTTAAAGACATCTGCCCTGCACCCTTACTCACACTGGGCCGTGTGAGTATTTACATTAGTATATAGATACCCTCTGAGATCCCCCTGCACTTATTTGTGGAGGGGTCAATATTCCGTCACAAAGATACCTTCTTTGGATTGTACTTACACACGGCCGTGTAAGTATCTATATTATTATCTTCTAATTCTTGTCCGAACCCCATTACATTGGATTTATTTTATGCATGTTGTATTGTCGTTGATTTTATTGGTGTATGTCTACTGATCCCTCGCTCCCCCTACTCTATTTTCTGTTCTCACGTTTTCATAAGGGCTTTGGATTATCCCTTTCAGGGGTTGAAGCAGAAGGGACCATAGGAATAACTCTGCAACAAAAGAGAGTAACCACATTTATTGGTGTCATCACTATCTGTTACTAAAGGTAAGCGCCTGGTCTTCCCCATTTACTAATTGCATCCTTGACTTTTCTTCTATCAATAGTCTCTTCTCCTCTTCTAATTCATGGAGTCTTTTATCTCCTTCACTGGCTTGGACAAAGAAGTTCTTACTCATTTGGTTTATAGTTTCAAACCTACTATTTAACTCTTCGGAGGCGTCTCTCATAGAACATATCTCTGTTTTCAAGTAGCAAGCTCTCCTCCCAAACGACTTCCATCTCTTTTTTGAAGTAGCAAATCTCCTCCTGGGAGACTTTAAGCTCTGTATTAAGCGTGTCAATTTCCTTCATAGAGATTTCCAGGAATTCGTTACTTTTAGAAGCGAGGCGCTGATCCTCAGCAGCATCAGCATATGCCCTCTCCAGCTCACCTGACATGACATCCAGGTCACTGGTGCTTTTCTTTTTCCTGGAGAACACACTTAGCAATTGCTGAGGATAGATAGCTTGTAGTGCAGCCTTGGCTTCTTGCGCTTTATCTAAACGTCCATGAAGACAATCAATCTCTTTTCATGCAGATTGAAGTGTCTGAGTTAGGGCATCTTTTCCTTTATTAAATAATTCTTTCTTTTCTTCCACTATTCTTGGGATAAGTCTGTGAGTTGCCTTAAGCTGCAGCATATTTCTTTCATCAAGTGCAAACTCTGAGGTTAAAGGTTCATCCTTAATTCCTTCTGCCACTTCCACAGTAATACCGCCTTTCTTTTTCTTCCTTGCTTTGAGACGTTCTGAAGAATCAGTGGTACTGTGTTCACATTTACTGCTCAAGACTGTTTTCAGAGTGGGAGCCATAAGTTCGGACATACTGTAGGGAAACCAAACTTCCCAAGAAACCAGTAAAGCGGAAATGTGTCTTTAAACCAGAGGCATTAGAATGAACAACAGGAATATTAAACACAGAGAGCCACAAGATAGGAGAGCTGACCTTTTGAGACCTTAGCATCAGTCACAGAGGTATCATAAATGCAAGGAAAAAACATAGACAGAGAAACCTGTAGTTATATCTGAAACTTTAGATATCATATAAAACAGAAAACCTGCAGTTAAATATGAATCTTTAGACATCAGACGTAGGGATATCATACAGCAGCGGCAGCTTTTATTCTTACAAATCACCGGCTTTTACCTGGCATGTTCCTGGAATGCCACGCTGTTCACCTGGAGCATGCCGCGCTCCTTTTGACTTCCCAACCAGGCGCATGCCCGGCTGACGCGCGGTTGATGTGTTAATTGATAATGGTTCAGGATTTACTAGGCTGCAATGCTTCGCGTGTCCGCCAGATGGCATAAATTCATGAATTGTAATACAGTATATATATGTATATATATATATATAGCAACTGTAAATATTCCTGTATATTCATTTGCATGTCTTAGACAGGTCTGCAACCCTGTCTTTCACCATTATCACCCAGCAAACAGCACTTCCACTGCAGCAAGGGATTCTGGGAAATTACATGCAAATGAGCACACAGTGCCACTTTTTATCTCATGCTCACATTACATGAGCAACCCTTAGTCAATGCATGCTGCTTTAAACACAGCTTTTAAGCAAGGACTTGGGAGATGCAAAGTCAGTTAACCCACTCACAGACATGTTTCAACCTTGATGGGTCTCATCAGTGTGAGGTTGGCTTACTGACATTTGCTCAAATGAGATAAGAGTAGGTAATCACCACAACTATTAAGGTTATGGTGGGTAAAAAAAGTGACTAAAACCCTCCACAGTAAAGCATAAAGCAACTGTAAATATTCCTGTATATTCATTTGCATGTCTTAGACAGGTCTGCAACCCTGGCCTCACACTGATGAGACCCATCAAGGTTGAAACATGTCTGTGAGTGGGTTAACTGACTTTGCATCTCCCAAGTCCTTGCTTAAAAGCTGTGTTTAAAGCAGCATGCATTGACTAAGGGTTGCTCATGTAATGTGAGCATGAGATAAAAAGTGGCACTGTGTGCTCATTTGCATGTCATTTCCCAGAATCCCTTGCTGCAGTGGAAGTGCTGTTTGCTGGGTGATAATGGTGAAAGACAGGGTTGCAGACCTGTCTAAGACATGCAAATGAATATACAGGAATATTTACAGTTGCTTTATGCTTTACTGTGGAGGGTTTTAGTCACTTTTTTTACCCACCATAACCTTAATAGTCGTGGTGATTACCTATATATATATATATATATATATATATATATATATATATATATATATATATATATATATATAATGTATAACAACAACCCCTATAACCCCTAACATACAGAGGCGGCACATTTTATTTGAGTGCGGCTAGCTCCGCAAGCCTGGGGATGCCCCGGCATGCTAGCCGCACTCCCTCGGCGTGCCGCGCGTCATCAACGCGCGGTCACGCGTCATCGGGAGCCTGTGCCCCCTGCACGCGCGTCCAGGGCTCCCCGAGGGAGCCCTGGTGTCCCGCGATGTGGGGGACGGCGGCAGGGGGTTCCGGGGGGACCCGGCGGACCTGGCAGCGGGAGGGAGAAAGCCCCGATCGGAGGGCGCTCCTCCGTGTCTTCGGCGTGCGCCCGGCACCCTCCGGCGCGCGCCAGGTTACTGATGCGGCCGAGAACGGGCAAATGCTCGAATAAACTCGGCCGCAGCAGTACAGTACTGTACACATACAGTACTGTATATGCACATCAATGATACTATAGGCCGTCCCCTGGCGAGATGTGTTTGCAGCAGAGAGAGAACCGCTGCTCTCTCTGCGCAAACATCGGCACATTCAAAATTATTTAAAATACATTTTTATTCATAGTGTAGATGTGCAGGGGGTCTCTGGAGCTGAACCGCGTTGGTTTCAGGTCCGGGGACCCCCTGCTCCCCGAGATACAGCCCCCTTTATGAGGTGCCGGTATCCCTCTGCATTTAAAGGTCCCGATCACGTGACCGCGGCATGTAAACAAAGTAGAGGGATACCGGCACTCCTAAAGGGGCCTGTATCTCAGGAAGCAGGGGGTCCCCGGACCTAAAACAAAAACGTTTCTGCTCCGGAGACCCTCTGCACATGTACAGTATAAATAAAACACATATATAAATAAACACTCGTTCCTTACCTTAGCGGCTATGTGCTATGGTAACAAAGCAGCATTTCTGTATTTTAATAATATTGTACAGTGAGCAGGGGGTTCCCTGAGCCAGAAATTAATGCTCAGGGGACCCCCTGCTCCTGCACAATATTATTAAAAATACAGAAATGCTGCTTCATTACCATAGCTGATAATCGCTAAGGCAATGAAGGGTTAAGGCAGAATAAACAATAAATACATTAAATACATATTTTTAATGTGTGTGTTAAACCTCCCTGCCTTGACTGTAACCTGTGTAAGACCCCCTCCCCCTATTGTGTGTGTTAAACTTCCCTGCCTTGACTAATCTATGTAAAAAAGCAGCTATGGTAATGAAGCAGCATTTCTGTATTTTTAATAATATTGTGCAGGAGCAGGGGGTCCCCTGAGCATTAATTTCTGGCTCAGGGAACCCCCTGCTCACTGTACAATATTATTAAAATACAGAAATGCTGCTTTGTTACCATAGCACATAGCCACTAAGGTAAGGAACGAGTGTTTATTTATATATGTGTTTTATTTATACTGTACATGTGCAGAGGGTCTCCGGAGCAGAAACGTTCTTGTTTTAGGTCCGGGGACCCCCTGCTTCCCGAGATACAGGCCCCTTTAGGGGTTGCCAGTATCCCTCTGCTTTGTTTACATGCCGCGGTCACGTGTTCGGGACCTTTAAATGCAGAGGGATACCGGCACCTCATAAAGGGGGCTGTATCTCGGGGAGCAGGGGGTCCCCGGACCTGAAACCAACGCGGTTCAGCTCCGGAGACCCCCTGCACATCTACACTAAGAATAAAAATGTATTTTAAATAATTTTTAATGTGTCGATGTTTGCGCAGAGAGAGCAGCGGTTCTCTCTCTGCTGCAAACACATCTCGCCAGGGTACGGCCTATAGTATCATTGATGGGCATATACAGTACTGTATGTGTATGTTAGGGTTATAGGGGTTGTATTTATACAGTATATACTGTATATATACAGTATATACTGCATTACAATTCATGAATTTCTCGGCTTCAAAGACAACAGCTCGCAAACGCCCCCATGCGTTTTTACACGGCATTGCAGTATTGCAGCCAGCGGGAATAAAATGCTTAAATCACGGGTGCGATATAACGCAATACACCCCGGGAGAAAACGACAGAAAACCGCACATCACCGGGATACTCCGAAATTCGCGGAGCTAGCCAAGTAAGAATAAAGTTGGTCGGTAGTGTACAGAGAAACCTGCAGTTAAATCTGAAACTTTTGAAATCAGGCATAGAAATATCAGGCAGAGAAACCTGCAGTTAAATCTGAAACTTTAGATATCAGGCGTAGGGATATCATAGATTGCAGAGAAACAAACTTCAGGGGAACTTGCAGGTAAACCTGAAACCTTAGAACCGAATCATAGGTAGAACTACAGATTGCAGGAAAAATCACAGCATGCAGTAACAAAATAATGGAAGCACTCTTGTCTTTTGAAATGGAAACCCTGTGAACAGCAGTGGTCCAACCAAAAATGCAGAGACAAGCCTTGTCCAGGGAATGAAAGTCAGAGTCTTAAAAGGTGGCAAAAGGTACTGCAAGGGTTAACCCAGGCACTGCACAAAAGAAAAAAACCTCAAAGAAAGGTGCACTAGTCTCTGCAGCAACAGTTCTAGTCTCAGCAAAAATGTTTTTCTTTATGAACGCAATAATTCTTGCAGAACACTTAGCAGCAACAAAACAAAAACCTTCAAGATCCCAACTGGGATTTCCAAAAAAGAAACAAAAGTACTTATCTTCAACCATGCGGATGTGATCTGCTGCAGCAGGCAGGAAAGGGTGCAGGCAGAAGAAGAATCTGTTCCAGCGAGGTCCAGAAGTGTCCTTTGTTTTCTGTCACGGGAGACTCCTGTGGCGGGTAGGATCTCGGTGGCCGGAACAGCAGGAGCGTAGTAGGGGTCACAATCAGAGGTCCGAGGCAGGCGGCAGATAGCGAAGTCGGGCAACAAGCAGGGGTCTGAGGCAGGCGGCAGATAGCAAAGTCGGGCAACAAGCAGAGGTCAGCAACGAGGAGACTGGAACAGGACAGGGGTGTAGGAACAGGTCTGGGAACAGGGACTGAGACCGGGGAGCAGGGACTGAGACCAGGGAGCAGGGACTGAGAATGGGGAGCAAGGAACAAACAGGGACAAGCCAGATTACCAGCAAGGGCCTTTACTAAGAACATAATCAATACAGGAACAGATCAGGGTCAAAGACAGAGGCATGTGCAATAGGAGTCTGACTTGAAACAAAGGCAAAGGAAACAAACAGGAAGCAGAGCTATAAGACAGAGAGAGGAGCAACAAGAGGACAGACAGACAGACAGAGGAACCCAGAGGAAACAGAAGGCAGCAGCACACCCAGTGGACAAAGAAGAACTATGGCTAGGCAGGAGGTCTAGGAGACCCTGACACTCTGTCTATGTTTCATGTTCTGTCTCTAATTTATATCAGTCACAAGAACTACTTCCCGAATTGCTATTTGATAAAAATGAGCAAAATACTTTCAAACTAAGTGATATAGGTCTAGACTAGAGTCACTAAAGTTTGGTAATACTGCAATAATATTTGTCATTATAACAATAAAACAACGCAGATTTTTTTTTAAAACCATTTGATGTCTATTCACCAGGAATTATATATGCACAATAACTGTGTGTTACTGATCTCTTTGGCATATGGGTGTTTAGGCGATAATACAGGTGAACAGTGAAAGGTACAATGACAATCTTCTATGTAACCCCCCCCCCCCAAAAAAAAACCCCACACATGTAAATACAATTCATGGCTAGTTGGCTACCCTAGGGTAATAGACATGATCCGAGAAGGGATAGGTGTTCCTGCTCAGATAGATACTGTAGTAGTGAATGTAACAGAAAATCAATCAAAAAGGGGTGGGTGCCAGCAGGAAAATGATATAATGCATATAAAGGGACAGAAGGAAGGAAAGTGTTTCCCTAGAGCTGCACTCTGGAATATATCCCCACACAGGTAGTTAAAAAAATGAGTTTATTAAAAACTCTAGGGCAGCCCTAGGAAAAACACTTTTCTTCTCTCCTTGAATATACCATAGGGTAATATAATTTTAAAATGTTGCACCGTCCCACATCCTCTGCAACGAGGTAAACATGTGGTAAATCAAAATCCAATCTGATTGGTTGATATACACTGTACCATGTGATTGTAAAACTTATGGGACAGCAACAGGCCCAATATTAGTGCAAAGAAATAAAGGGCGTTAATGTGAAAAATCTACAATTGTGATATAAAAAGGTGTAGAAGTTCTTTTAACTTCAATGTGAATACATTTTGGGTGGTGTTCTGCAGCAAGGGGAAGGGGGTCTCTAGACCCCTAGAAAGAGATGAGTGAAAAGGAAAAAACCTTAGCGCATGAACTTAAAAACCAGCAGTGGTCCAAATTTTGGAATTCACATAAAGTGAGGAACTACCATCTGTGAATTTATTTCATTCCAGTTACTATACAATCATTTTATGGACATTATTATCCACAGGATATCATCTCCCTTTTGCAAAGTTTTCTTGGATTATGACTGCACAATTTTAGTCATATCAGTGTCAGGGATTGGACTTCGGCTGAAGTGGATCACAGTGGCAGGAACAGCAGGGAGCGAAGTAGGGGTCACAAGCAGGGGTCCGAGGCAGGCGGCAGGTAGCGAAGTCAGGTAACAAGCAGGGGTCGGCAACGAGGAGACTGGAACAGGATGATAGCAATAGCTAGCACAGCAGTAAACACAGGAACCTTGCAGGAGCTAAGGAACCAGTATAAACAGGCAAAGGAGGAACAGGAAAGGGAGGTTTATATATGCAGGCTGAGAGGTGGAGCACAGGTGCAGAGGTGTCAGGTATCAGAGTCTGGATTGTTCCTTAGTTTAGCAGCAGCAACCTCGGTGGACAAGTATAGGTACTGCAGGCTAGAACAAGACATTGAGAGTGGGAGCAGTCCCGGTGGCCAAGCATGGGTACAGCAGACTAGAGAATATGACATTACTCCCCCCTCCCAAGAGCGTTTTCCGGGCAATCCTTGCTAGGCTTGTCTGGATATCTCCAGTGGAAAGCTTTGACTAGTCGCGGAGCATGAACAAAATCTCTCCTCTCCTCTGGGCCATAGCTGTAGTTTCCCTCGGTGTAACCTGGAATCCAAAATTCTCTCCACAATGAATTCCTCTTCGTTATCCACGAGGACGGGTTCAGGGGGAGGAAGTCTCCATCAAGGAAACGGACTCTCACGGAAAGGTTTCAGCAGAGAAGAATGAAACACAGGAAGCTCTAATCTGAAGGACACTGGATTTATTAGTGCTGAGATGCGAAATGGCCCGATGTATTTTTGGCCCAATTTAATGGTTGGAACCTTTAGACGTAGATTTCTTGTAGAAAGCAGACTTTATCCCCGACTTGAAATTCTGGGGAGGGTATGCGGTGTTGTTCTGCTGCTCTTTTGTACTTTACTTGAGTCTCACGAAGTGTCTCTTTGAGGGTCTCCTGGATGTCTCGCAGAGTCTCCAGTTTCTCTGTAACTGCCGGAATGGGGCCCGAAGATGAAAAACGAGGAATAAAGGTTGGATTAAATCCATAATTTGAGAATAAGGGGCTCTTCTGAGTCGATAAATGATGTGAGTTGTTGTATGAAAACTCAGCCAATGGTAGAAAATCAATCCAGTCATCCTGGAGATGACAAACAAAACATCATAAGTATTGTTCCAAAGTCTGATTGATCCTTTCTGTCTGGCCATTGGATTGTGGATAATAGACAGACGATAAATTTAAACGAATTCCTAGAGAGGAACAGAAGGTCCTCCAAAATTTTGAAGTGAATTGTACCCCTCTATCGGATATGATCTCATCAGGAGCCTGGTGAAGCCGAAACACCTCTTTCACAATCAACTTGGCTGTCTGGTCTGCAGAAGGAAGATTCTGTGCCGCAATGAAGTGAGCCATCTTTGTAAGTCGATCCACCACTACCAGGATGGTATTATGTCCACTTGATCGGGACAGGTAAACAATAACATCCATTGATATGGACCCCCAAGGATGAGTAGGAACCGGAAGAGGCTGCAGTAAACCCACAGATGATGCTCGAGGGGTCTTGGTCCTAGCACAAGTCTCACAGGAGAGGACATAGTCTTTAACATCTTTGCTAATTTAGGCCACCAAAAAGAGCGAGACAACAGTTCCTGTGTCTTGAGGACACCTGGGTGACCAGCGGGTCGGGAGTCGTGCATTAATTGGAGCACCTCTAATCTTACCTCCTTAGGGACGAACAGACGATCCATACAGTTCCAGAGACCATCACATAGAAATAGTTCTGCTTCCGGAGGAGGGTTTTTAAGAAAAGAGTCATTTGAGTAGGCTTCCTTTATTCGTGTGAGGAGATCGGCGGAGAATGTGACACCCAAAAAAATTATTTTTGGAAGAATAGTTTCTTCTTGCTCTTTGTCTGACTAGGATTAGGAAAGGACCATGACAAGGCGTCGGCTTCCCCATTCTAGGAGCCAGGGCGGTATGAGATGTGGAACTGAAATATTGCAAAGAAAAGAGCCCATCTGGCTTGTCGCGCAGACAGTCTCTTTGCGGATCGAATTAATTCTAAGTTCCTGTGATCCGTAAAGACCGTAATTGGGTGATTGGCCCCCTCCAGTAGATGTCTCCACTCAGAGAATGCAGCTTTTATAGCCAAGAGTTCTTTGTTTCCGATGTCATAATTTCATTCAGCTGTTGACATTTGGTAAGAATAAAAGGCACATGGATGAAGGAGCATCTTGGGTCCAATTCTTTGTGACAGAATGGCACCAACAGCGGAGTCGGATGCATCCACTTCCAAGATGAATGGTAATTCTGGATTTGGATGGATAAGGATAGGGGCAGATGTGAAGAGTGACTTCAATTGTTCGAATGCCGCATCTGCTATAGGAGACCATTTGAAGGAGACTTCTTTCCGTGTGAGTTGGGTGATTGGGGCAATAATGCCAGAGACATTTTTAATAAAACGTCTATAGAAATTGGCAAAACCCACAAATCTCTGAATGTCCTTTTCATTTAGAGGGATTGGCCATTCCACCACGGCTTGAATCTTGCCTGGGTCAATACTCAAACCCTCGGGAGAGATTATGTAACCGAGAAATTGCATGCTGGTCTTTTCGAATTCTCTTTTTTCTAACTTGATGTACAATTTGTACTTACGGAGACGCTCAAGGACAATTCGGACATGTTTCTGGTGATTCATGATGTTATCTGAGAAGACTAGGATATCATCCAGGTATGCCACTACGAATTGGTCCAATAACTCTCGGAGCACATCATTGATTAAATGCTGGACGGTAGCAGGGGCATTACAGAGTCCAAAAGGCATCACCAGATATTCATAGTGCCCATAACGGGTTCGGAAGGCGGTTTTCCATTCGTCACCGGGTCAAATGCGGACCAAATTATACGCTCCTCTGAGATTTAATTTGGTAAAGATTTTTGCTGACCGAATTCTTTCCAATAGTTCAGGAATCAGAGGTAATGGGTACCTGTTCTTCACCGTAATCTCATTTAGTTCCCGATAGTCAATGCAGGGGCGTAGAGAACTCTCTTTCTTTCCCACGAAGAAGAGCGCAGCGCCTGCTGGAGAAGTAGAGGGTCGGATAAAACCCTTTGATAGGTTCTCCTGTAGGTAGTCATTGAGGACCTTCAATTCCGGTTCTGAGAGGGAATAGATTCTTCCAAACGGAATGGCAGCACCCGGTAATAATTCAATGGGACAGTCATAAGAGCAATGTGGGGGAAGCGTATCTGCGTTCTTCTTGTCACACACATCTAAAAACTCAGAGTAAAGAGCCGGCAGAAGATTTTCTTGAGACCAGGAAATCTTATGTATTCCTACACACTCTGGTATAGGAGTTTTAGGTAGACAGGCTAGCTGACAGTGCTCCGAGGGAAACGTGAGGGTCTTTGTCTTCCAGTCAATTAGTGGGTTATGGATCATGAGCCATGGAATTCCCAGAATCACTGGAAACTAAGGTGATCGAATGAGACCAAATGAAATCTTCTCCTGGTGATTGGGCTCCATGATTAGTGTTAAGTTACTGGTTTCATGGGTAACAGGTCCAGAGCTCAAGGGAGAACCGTCAACGACTTCCATCCTTTCTGGTGATTCCATGGCTACAAATGATATCAAATTGTTCTTGGCGAATTCTATGTCCATAAAATGCCCTGCCGCCCCTGAGTCGAACATTACTGTGGTTGAAAAACGATGTGTTCCTTCCTCGATTATAATAGGAACCAGGAGGTGAGGGTGTAGCGAAGGAGGGTTATCTTTCCGCTGAGAAGCAGAGAAAACAGTCTTTGAAATAGCGTGCAGCTGATTTCTCCTAGGGCTCTGGAAAGAAGACCGCCTGGACTTGTTTGGGCAATCAGCGAGATAGTGCCCATCGTTTCCGCAATATAAACAGAGATCTTCTGTTCGGCGTCTATTTCTTTCCCCGGTTGAGATGGGTCCCGCAGTGTATTTTCTTGCATCGGCTCCTACTCAGTCTCCCTGGAACGTCTTGGAGTACTGACATCTCTAAACCCAGGGTTGCTTGGCATGAACCCCTGTCTCTCCAATCGTCTTTCCGTAAGCCTGCGATCAATTTGGATGCATAAACGGACAAAGTCCTGAAATCTCTCTGGGGGCTCCACCCGGGCTAGTTCGTCTTTAACTTGCTCCGAGAGACCCTGCCGAAAATTATATTTCTGTGCGGCCTCATTCCAATCAGTATCGTTAACCCATCTGCGGAATTCAGCGGCGTACTAGCTGCCGAACGTCTTCCTTGACGAAGATTGTTCAGAGTTGCCTCAGCGGTTGCACTACGATTTGGGTCATCAAAAATAAGACTCATGGCTTCGATGAACTCCTCCAGGTCCCTTAGTAGTAGGCTATCTTGTTCTAACATAGGGGAGACCCAAGCAAGGGCCTCATCCTTGAGCAGGGTTATGATCAGTCCAACCTGGGCTTCTTCGGTATGATAAATGGTGGGCTGAAGCTTGAACATAAGTCTGCATTGATTAAGGAAATTTCGGAAAGATTGTTTTTTCCCCCAAAAAATTTCCGGAAGGGACATATGGGGTGCGGTTTGCACAGGCACAGTGTTTTCACCAGACAAGGTGATTAAGACTGCACGTAGTTCACGATTCTCATTTACCGCGGTGGAGGCTTGTTCTTCCAAGTGGCCAAGATCATTGAGCACGTGTCTTTGTTGTTCTTGGTAACCAACCATGATATGTTGTAAGTCATGGAGTGTCTGAGCCTGGGCCGGGTCTGTTCCAGCGGAAACCATGGTAGGGCCTGTTTATTCTGTCAGGGATTGAACTTCGGCTGAAGTGGATCCCAGTGGCAGGAACAGCAAGGAGCGAAGTAGGGGTCACAAGCAGAGATCAGAGGTAGGCGGCAGATAGCGAAGTCAGGTAACAAGCAGGGGTCCGAGACAGGCGGCAGGTAGCGAAGTCAGGTAACAAGCAGGGGTCTGAGGCAGGCGGCAGGTAGCGACGTCAGGTAACAAGCAGAGGTCGGCAACGAGGAGACTGGAACAGGATGATAGCAATAGCTAGCACAGCAGTAAACACAGGAACCTTGCAGGAGCTAAGGAACCAGTATAAACAGGCAAAGGAGGAACAGGAAAGGGAGGTTTATATATGCAGGCTGAGAGGTGGAGCACAGGTGCAGAGGTGTCAGGTATCAGAGTCTGGAATTTAGTTTAGCAGCAGCAATCCCGGTGAACAAGTATAGGTACTGCAGACTAGAACAAGACATTGAGAGTGGCAGCAGTCCCGGGTGCCAAGCATGGGTACAGCAGACTAGAGAATATGACAATCAGGTATTGATTGAGCTTCATCAAGGCTCAGGTTCAGTTTAAATATATGTGTGACTATTGATTTAATATATTTAAATTTGTTTTATTGTATTTTAATAAATACCAATTTCTATGCCTATATAAGTTTCATTGGTTTGTCCTTAGGAATCTCGGCTCATCCAATTTGCTAGAATAACCACCACTGCTCGTTTTTAAATTCATGCGCTAAGGTTTTTTTCCTTTTCAGGCCCAATATTAGGACTAAACCCTCGCATAATGCATCAGTCGACGCCAGAGAGGACCGATGAGGATGGCTCCCAATATGAAGAAAGAAGATATAGAAGAAAAGAATACAATATTGAAGATTTTTTTTTTGTATTAATTATTATTGTACAATTACTGTAATGGACCAGTATTGTCTTCAATCAATATTGAGGATGGCATTGAAATAAGGATTACTAGTGTGTCTTTGATTTGTAAACTTTTGTAGGTAATGTTGTTTTATGCGTGACGTTTAATTCTTTTGAGCTTAACTTTTTTCTTTTTCAAGTGGCTAAGAGTGGTTATTTTTTCTTTAATCCTTGGATTATAGTCCCCCGGCATCCTGCTGCAATTCCTCCTCCAACTGCATGGATATGGTTGCGTGGCATCAAATGATGCCGCGTTGCCATCGCAACCAGACGCTGCGTAGAGTCAAAGCCACGTAGCTCTCCGTTGATATGGAAACGTGGCATAATTGATGCCGGGCAGCCATGTTCACTGCAGTTGGAGGGGGAATGGCAGCAGGATGCTGGGAGACGCTGCCGCACCACGTCGCCAAGTTAGGTAATGTTCTTTTTTTTCCCGGGTTGGCCTTCAGTAGAAGGTGGCAACCCTGATTATTTATGTATTTATTGAATGTGATTGTGTCTTACAATGGGCGGGAATAACAAAGCGCTCACTTAAGAAAAGATTTATAGAGCATGCAGTAAGGCCAATATCTTAAAATAATGTATGCTTCATGAGGTATCTAAACATAAGAATAATCCCGATAGTTTGAAACTTTGGGCATAGAAACAGTTACCGGTGATCACATAGGCGGGATAGGTTTTTAAATGACGAAAAAGGGAAACATATTGGCTACATAAGTAGTGCACACTGTCCCCCAGTGGTCTTAATGCAGATACTGACATAGCTTCTTCTTTTAGATCTTCCTTTTTTTTACCGCAGTATCTAACAATTTCAATTTTTAAATATTTGTAATTACATTGTGTAGTATTTTAAATCTATTTCAGTTTTAGCTTGAATATAAGTATAATTGCCCATTTTAAGTCAACATGTTAAGCCACCATTTTTATGTTAAGATCAATTGTAATTGTTACCCCTTGCGTAGGGGCAACCATCAGCCAGCTGCAGTACTGTATGTGTGCAGAGTAACCAGTGGAAACGGTGGGCATTTTGGGAAGCACAAACACATGTGCATGGTGGATGAGTGACCGTAGGATCCCCTTTTCAGGATAGAGGGAGTGGCAAAGAATGCCACTTGATTCACTCTTTACACTTGTGAGTGCATTATCTCTGCTTTTTGTTTTCTTCATGGTGTAAATATTATACCATGAAGGATGCACTCTTTTAATATTCATTTTTAGTCCATTAAGAATATAGGTGAATTAATCTTCTTTGGAAGCAGCGATAAAACCTTATACTTTTACTGGGACCCTGCTAAGACTTTTCCATATGGTTTGCAATATTTGATATTTTTCAAAAACGTGTTTTCATTTTTTGCTTGTATTTTTTTTGTATATACCTAGCTTAATATTATTTATTTATTAGAAGGGTGTCAAATTGTGTTTGGTTTCTCTTAAAAACGTCTCTTGTTCTAAAAAGCTCTGCACACATCTCCTACACAGGGTGGCCGCGATGGGATAAGAGGTGTCCCTTGAAATCCGCCGCCCTTAAGCACTTGCCTATGTCTGCTGCCTGTGCCTGCCGCCCTGCTTCTCCTTCAGAATCCGCGGACGTCACCAACGTGACTTCGCACGGCGTGTCATTACGGTAATGCGACGTCACGGTTGCCATGGCAACAAGACGCCGTTTGACGTCGGTTGTTCTTTTCTCGGCATCCTTTGATGCTCGATTTTGAAGGAGAAGCAGGGCGGCAGTACGGAGGTGGCTGGCACAGATAAGTCCTTCCCATTAGGTTTGATAGGCCCAAGAGCGCAGCAAATGTAAATGGGGGCGGACATTTTTGCCGCCCAAAAATTTTGACGCCTTTGGCCCGGGCCTAATGAGAAATCTGACACTGCTGACAGGGAATTTTTTGGGGTGTTTTTGTTTGCAACAGTTCCTACAACAGCTTGAGAAACTGGCATGAAACAGAAGAACCATGTCCGAATGTGGCCAGGAATTAAGAGGTACAGATCCAGGCAGAAAAAATACACTGTGCTGGATAAAGCTACAAACGTGACAATCTGACTGAGGGGACTGCAACAGACGGTGACCCACACAAGGTACTGATTATGTGAAGAAAGTCTTCTTCATTACATGTGCGAAAGAAAACCCACCCAAAAACCCATGGGAGTTTAAAATGGCCACTCAGCAAAAATAAAAAAAGTCGACAGAAGCTCTCAGCTTACCGTGGAAGTTGCAGACACATCAACAAGTGACCCTGCAACATCAAAAGGGGCAGAAATGACCTGCTGCCTAGAGCAACTGGCAGATTCATCCCAGGAATGATTGAATGCCCAAAGGGCCCAAGGCAGAAGTCGTGTTCCCAGAATAAGTGACTTCGAAGACCTGACAACTGTGCTGGAGATGGTGAATACTATTATTACCGCCACAGGCGAGAAACAGAGCCGCTCTGAGGGAATTATTACTGACTGGAAACAGACGTATGAGGAGTGTGGAGTATGTCTCACTATAGAGCTTGAACTCTCTCAGAAGGAGTCTTGCAGTCTCAGCACAGAGCTGGGAATCTCTCAAAATGAGTTTTTTAGTCTCAGTGCAGACTTAGGAATCTCTCAGAAAGATATTTGCAGTCTTAGTACAGAACTGGAAATCTTTCAGAAAGAAGTTCTGTAGTTTATGTGGGAGATCGTCAGATTGAGGATTAAAAACTTGAGAGAGAGAGAGAGAGAGAGAGAGAATGAGAGAGATATGCAGGCATTTATGAGCATAGAAAAAGTAGAACAGAGGACGAGTGGAAAGATGGATAATGGAAAGAGGAAGAGTACTGGTAAGAAAGGAAAAGCTATTCATTGATAAAGTTGTACAAATGTTTGACAGGCTCTTTGGCAGGGACACAACAAAACATTGCAAAATTGGACAACCATGTGTAACTGTCCTTCAATGATGCAGTGTGCACTGCTGGTGTGTGTCAATGCAATGTAAAAATACATTTCTTTTTTTTTTGTATTAAAAGCTACTGTGCTACAAGAACCACAGGGAAACCCCAGATTCTATCTTCTCCCTTTCAAGGAGAATCTCTACGCCATGCTCTTACTCTAGCTATGGTAAATTGTTATCTAAATTCGTTTTGGGCCCGGTAGGATTAACGCAGAGGGATTCCCATTCAGAAGCATCCCGCTGCGTTAATCCTTCTGGAAAAATCCCTCTGCGCTGGGTCGTGAGAGCACTTGGTCGCGATCATGGCCACTCTCCACCCGCTCCATATGACACGCAGAGGGAACTTGTATCGCGTCCATCTGTAGTTGTAAATGGTCTTTGTACAGTATGAATAAGTTACTACATATTACGTATTTATATTGTTGTGGACACTAACATAGCTTGAGGCAGGAATCTTGGCACCAAAGTGCAAATTCACTGCAAAAACAGTGCGTTTTGTTTTCCCATTTTCAATTTTTTGTAAAGACCCCAAAGTTTGAAAAAGCAAAAACTAGCAACATTTTTGGAAAATGTTGAGATTTCAATTGTACTTTTTGCCATTTTCCAATCTTTTTAAAACTTGGGGAAAAAAATAGTGAACTGAATTTCTGTAAATTCTCCCATCTCTAGTTGTTACAGTAATGACTCAAAAGCCTGTCCTATCAACAGATTACCTGCATAAAGATTATTAAAACTCAGAGCCCTCACGGCAGTGGCAGAACTACCAGGGGTGCAGCTGGTTCAACTGCACCAGTTCCCCGAATGTTAGGGGCCTATCCAACCAGACTACCACTCGTGCTATGCTTGGCATTTCTACAGTGCCCCCTGCTCCTCTCTCTTCCCTCCCTCAGGGCCATATCAATGCAGGGCCTTACCAGGCGGCGAAGGTGGAGGGAGCCCACCCAGGCAGTCCCAACATGGAAGTTAGGCCACACCGGAAGTCAGGCCCAACTTCTGCAATCGCCGTCTGGGTGGGCTCTTGCCGGCACCGCCGGTTAAGGCCCAGCACACCCCGCTGCAAAGGTAGGGCCAGGGATTGAGGAAAGAGAAGAGGGGGGCATTTATTCCCTGCACCGGGGCCCACTTGTGACTAGTTCCGCCCCTGCGTCACAGCATATGCAGAGGACTGGAGATGTGTGTACTTTTCACCTAAATTCATGAACCTTGCAAAATTAGCCTTTTTTCTAACTTAACATTTTTTTGCACTTTTGTTAAAATCCGTAAGCAGTTTGTCAAAGAAAAATCCCAGCAAAAATGAGTTTTGCTAGAGAGGGGAGAGTGACAGACGAGAGATAGTGGGGTGAAAGAAGGAGGGGTTAGAAAGAGATGGGAGAGAACAAGAGGTGCATAATTACAGTAAAAGGGGTCGTAAATTAAAACAGCCATTATTCCAACTCTAAATGAGGTGCTAGAATGAGACATGCTGTTTAATGTGTCTAAGCCCATGTTGTGCTCATTCAAATAAAGGGATAGACATAACTCTGCTGGGACTGTCAATATATATTATTAACAATCCCCACACAAAGTGTATTTTGTGAATATTTTTGGCCAGCACACTGGCAATGTGCAGCCTTGCAATGAGTTTGTGCTACAAATCCACTGTCGTTAGCCAACTCTAAATTGGCCCCCCATGAGCATAAGGTCAAGACATCACAACTAAATGGCAAATGTTTAATTGAGTACTCAAATATAAAACTATTTGTTGAATGTTGTGTGCTTATTAAGGAAGCAAATGAAGTTAAGACTTAGAAATGTCTAACAGAACTATAAATCCATGAATTGGACCATGTGAAAATTATTAACATAAACGTTATTTTTTTATTTCCTCCATAATTTTATATACCAGCCATGTCTTCCTTTGATGATATAATGTGCCAAGACATGTTGCATTGACGTACAGATACAGCTACCTGTATCCGATGACTTGCCCGGGAAAGTACTGTTGCTATCTCACAGTAGATTTCTGTGAGATTGTAAGGCTTGGTCCCCACTTGCTGCTGCAGTACCCGCTATGGCGGGCACTGCGTGGACAGGAGCCGCTTCTCAATGGGGCCGGCCCGAAAATTGAGATTAACACGGGCGATGGAGCACTAGGCCACGACCCCCCGTTGGTTCAGCCAATGAGGGCGAAGCTGCCGGGGGATGTCCTTGCCGCGCCCCGTCACTCCCCCATCACACCCCCCCTGTCTTTTCCCCTGCAGATCGGGGAATTCGGCTGCACGCGTCGCCGGCCCGGCTGGCGCGCGTGCAGCACAGACAGTGGGGCCGTAGCATTAGTTGTTGATACAGAGATACAAAAAAAACCCACACATAGCCAGGCGTTCTCTGTGTGTTTAGCAATTCCATCTAAAATTGTAATATTCCTTCCTGTGCCCTAGTAACTAAATAGATTCTTGTAAGCACTTTTACTGATCTTCTTTTGTGAAGAATAACCTTGTAGAAATGGAATCATTCTACAGTACCTATAAGTTTTATGCACATAAAGACCACCGCGATTGAAAGACTTTGGGTAAGAAAAAATAAAAAATAAACAGATGTCTGTGCAATTAAACTGTATTGTTATTCATAAAGATTTGTCTAAAAGTTCAGGCAAAAGGCAAAAATCGATGATCAATGGGAGAATAATAATACTTTAAAGGTATATACAGTATTAATGACCTGAACATTACATTACTATTACAATTCAAATTTAATTTTTTTTTAATCACTAACACTAGATTTTTAGATGATTTAAAACCATTTTTATTTTCATTATTGCATCATTTCAGTTTAACTTTAAGCATGTGGAGGCCTGGTTGCTATTACTGATTAGTTCTAAAACTATGACATCTCAAATATTTTTTTCATGACAATATATTGGAATATTTGGCAAACATTTTTAATTATCTCTCGCAGACTCAAGCATAGTAGGGATGGAAAATTACAATAGTTACAGATGGGATGCATAATTAGGATCAAAAAATCTGGAACAAGCTCAATATTAATGTACTCTGAATTAAACAATAGAAAAGAGGATGTCAAAAGCCAGCAAATACAATAAAGCTGCCAAAGATCTTTTAAAACATAATTATATTCTGTGAGACTTCTTCAAACCATTTAAATATGGCCCAAGGCAACATACAGTACACCCTCCAAAATGTGCAATAACTATCTAAACTTAATTTCTCCTACAACCCCAGAGGATGAGAGGACCAGTCACTTAATGTGAAATATGGATTTTACGCGGATGACCATCGGTTAATTTGGTTGTTATTATTACCTATATCCCTACTCAATATTATACTGTCCTCTCCGTATAGTTTTTAACTTGTATTTTTTTTTTCCGGCCATTTGTTTTTTATTAGTCCTGTATTTCTACTGTTTCATATATTGGAGCTATTATTTTAGTAAGGTCTATATCAGAAATAGGAAGATGAAATACAGTTTCATTATTAATTGATCATTTGTATACATGTGTATGTGTACTGTATGTAGCCATGCCACTTATGGCTACTAACCTGCCCCTGTCAGTAAGCACTGGTAAAGCAGGCCTGCCAGTAGTAGTCAATATGTGTTTTCCCCACTCACTGGTGCCGCACTTGAGTGACAGGGGGAGGCGGTGACATCAGGCCTGAGCATGTCCAATAATGGGACAGACCTGATGCCCTCTTCCTGGCTGTACTTAAGGGAGGTGTTGCCCCAAATTTGGCCGTGCCTCTACTCCCTTGAGAGAGGCAGGTCGCACAGCCAAGAGCCTGACTATTGGGCCTTCTCTTGTCCTCTACCCTTCGGGGAAGAGTGAGTGTGGACCATACCTCTGCCCCTGCTAGAGGGGCAGGGAAGAGCTGGGACTGCTGCGGGTGCCCTTGGCCTGTAGTGAAGGTCCAGGGACCATCCTTCAGTGGGTAGCTGAGAGTGGGACTGCATTGGGCAGAAGATTGCCGTGTATTGCTGTTGGTGTACAGACAATAAACCTCTCCTGTTATCATACCTCCGGCCTGGTGTGTGATCTTACTGGGGGGAGAGGTTATCAGTTCTACCGTGGGAGATCATCTTCAGTTCCCTGGAGCCTACGGCAGATGGAGTCACTGAACTACTAAAGATATATAGGGTATGAACACCAGAAGCCTAGTCCTGTGTCCACAACACCATCAGCGGACGACTTAGCCTTCCTGTTACCAGCAGGTATCATGCACCACACGGCCAGTAATGGCAGAATCTCCAAGAGGATGTGGGAAACACCGTTACATGTATATGTATATATACATGTATATATATTTTGGTGAGTGCCTGTCCTTTGCACTTTATTATTATACAGTATTAAAGTTTTCTTACTGATTTACAGGGAACCTCAACTTTGCCATTAGTTTGGATGGAGTGTCTGTTTCTATGTATGTATATATGTCTTTATTTATATAGAGCCATTAATATACATAGCGATTCACAGTAGTAATATGTCACACTTACCTCTACTCCGCGCGGAGACCGACCCGGGGATGCACCACGGGGCAGAGTCATGCGCCCACGCACTGCCAGGGCAGTGCAGGCACAGCAGCGTGATGTCGGCGCTCCGCGACGCGTATCGCGCACGCGCGCGGGTTGCTCGGCAACCGGGAGGCAGGAGAACTTGAAGGTGCTGCTGGAGCCTCCCACAGGTGGAGACTTGGAGAATAGGCCGCATGACGTCATCACATCGCGACGCGCATCGCGCACGCGCGCGGGTTGCTCGGCAACCAGACCTATCATTAAGAAAACCTGATTACAGGCTGTTTTGGATTAGTGTCTCACTGACACCATTGGTGGACCAGAGCACACCCCTGCAAGGTAATTGGACCCTTCCCACATATATACCTGCTTCTGTCTGTCTTTCATTGCTGAGCATAAACTCCTGTTTATGCATTGTGCTCACCGCTGCTGTCTAGTTTTGTCTTGAACTTTGTCTGTCCTGTTTGACCCTGCCTGTTTCTTGGATTTCTACACTCTCCAGCGCTTTGACCCCGGCTTCGTTCCTCGACTACTCTACCTTCTATTACCCTGGACCTTGGCTACGAAACTCTACCTACCCGGACTCTCCAACCCTGGAATACGGCAAGTACCCTGACCACCCTGACCTCTCCAACCCTACGACGCGGTACGACTTGGACTACGCATTCCGGACAGGACTGCGTGGTTGTGGGTCGTGCCTATTCATCCCCACCTCAGCCCCACGGTCTTCCGTCCTGTTTGTGGTGAGCGCAGCGTGACATAATACACGTGACAATCATTTAAATAACAAATAATATAAATAACACATAAAGGGGAGAAGTGCTTCAGACATAAAAGGAACATTTAGGAAAAGGAGTCCCTGCTTTGAAGAGCTTACAATCTAACTGGTTGGTAGGAACAATGTACAGAGACAGTAGGAGGGCGTTCTGGTATGTGCATCATCAAGGGGCCAAGGTTTATGTATGAGGTGTTAATTATCAGCCATGAAGCTACTCATATGCTTCCTTAAGTAGGTGTTGTCATGGGAGAGGGGGTTTGGCCCAGTATTAAAGGGGTTACACCCCATGTGGCCACCCCCTGCTCTCACTTGGGAAGCAAGGGGTTAACTGGACTGCGGTCCAGTAATGTGTTTTTACCCTGCTTCAGCAACCCAATGTATATTCCCCTGTAAATGTGTATTGTTCCCATTCCAGTGTTTGCACCAACACATACACTGGGATTGATGCGGGAGGGAAAGGGTTAATGTTCATTCAGTGTTTATAGCCCTTTGTTCCATTTTCCCGCCTTTTCAGGCTCCATTTTGCAGCTCTCCATAGGTCGCCATTGCAGCCCACTGCAACCTTATGGAGATTCCGGCGATTTGGGCCCGTTTCGGTAGAAAGCCTGCAAGTGGCGCCCGAGAGGAGGAGCGGCGGTTCCCCATTGTAAGTCAATGGAGTCATTCATTTCAATGGGGATTCCTCGACGCCGATCTCCAGGAACGGGTTGGCAGCCATCCAAACCGCAGACCGCAAGATCAGAAACATTTTCTGAAAGAGAGCTTTGATCACACTGAGTTCAAGTTCAAACACAATTGACGTGGGAAACTTAGGTTCTAGGGCACCCAGAAATAAAATTCTTTTTGCCCCTAGACACTAGGAACCCCCACACTCGACCACCACCGGGTCCGGGAATGAAGGACCCCCGTAAAGGGTCGCGCTTGCCACGAGGGTCGCGCCATTGACTCTAATGGCGGAGCGGAGGTCCCATTGAATCCTATGGCGGCGCCGGCCATTTTGATTCCAATGGGGGAAAGCCGCGTGGCTTTAAAACGGCTAAGTCCGAAAGTGTAAAATGTGTAAGCCCATATCTCCGGTTCTGTGAAGACCAGAGGGCTGGGATTTGGGTTGCATGTAGTCACTGATACGACATCACTGCATGGCCATTTCCAGCCCTCTCCGATCAACCAGACGGAGTATGGGCAAATGTGAAAATTTGTGGTTTTCCTATAGGCTTCAATGGCGGAGTAGCTCAATTGAAAGACTATAGCGGCGGAGCCCATTGACTTCAATGGCGGAGTTGCTCCTTTGAAAGCCTATAGCGGCAGAGCCAGCTAATTTCAATGGGAGAGTGAAAAGCAGAGATTTATTTTAGCTATGGCGGAGAATCCTGCATTAAAGTTAATAGGGGATTTTAACTGTTTTTTTGTATCTCCGGTTCTGGGGGTCGTGGCAGGCTGAAACTTGGCCACTATTGCAAAGGTCTTCCAGCATGAGGACCTGGCAAATTTCAGCCCGTTCAGACCCACAGAACGGATTTTAATATGTAAAGATATTAAAGAATGAATTGTATTTTGGGTCTGGTAGCAAAACCCAGAGCCCATAAGGTATGCTAATGCTCTGGGAGGGAGACAAGTGGTCTACAATAAACCCCTGATCAAAGACTCCCCCACCCTGCTTGTGTATGCTAGCACAAAAGAAAGCAGGACGTGGATACTTCATGATAAGTGTTATGTTTCACACCCTGGGACAAAGAGTTTCCTGGCCAAAGCAGACATTCAGGCGCCAGGCTTGTGGGCGGGGAGCTAGGGAAATAAGCCCCTGATTAGAATAATATCTACCCAGTGGGCAGGTATTACGGTGCCCCTCAGGTCAGGTGGCAAGGAGGGATTGGGTGCAGATAATTGTCCTCCAATGACTTGCACTCAATGCCAGGGTATAGGAATGACGGCATTCATTCTTAAAGAAAAATCATTAATAATATTTATATATGTGACCCGGTCCCCCCTGGGTCTCCCTTCATCCCCTTACCTTCCGCTGTGGCCGGATGGACTCATCCCACCAAGTTGGGATCCCTTGCAGGTGGAAGCGCTGTCACCAGTCGGATCAGGTACACCCCAGGCTCCCAGCGACGGAGGTTCAGGGCTCCTGTGAGCCACAGGTAATGCACCACACACACCGTAGCTGCCATATCTCTCATAGGGTGGGGGAAAGTGCGCTACATTTGAGGCAATTCTGAGATCTTAGACCTAGGGTGCCCTACTCAGAAGTCGAATTGTCAAACCAAATTAACATCATGTCCTTGCCCTCTAAACAAGAGGTCTGCGACTGAGCCTTGGGGCTGCACTAGAGTCCCGCCATGTGCTCGCAGTTGGAGATATTCCTGCCACTACTCCCCTCATGAGATCTGCAAGTATCTGCACCAACTCCCCGGTCTAGCCAATGCCTGGATCTTAGGGAACAAGTATGACGCTACGCATCAGTGGAGCATTGTCTTAGCGGTGGCAGGTCATAGTCTATGTGAAGAAGGCGCCCGAGGGCCCTATATTTACCAGACACTCCAGCCATGGTCTGTCCAATGATCTATCACGTCCCACCTACCGTACCTTCAACATCTACCCTAGGATGCCTGGTTGGTGCATTCTACCGGGCTGAACTATAACGTACCCCTTGCCCCCTCTGAAGAAGCAGCTCTTTGGTTGTAAGTTCACCCATACCCCGGGTGGCCTTTACTTCCAGTACTATGCTAGAGACACTCCGTAGGGCCGAAATTCTCCACCCGTCATTTACCCCCAGTCGGGGTGAGAGCAGTCTTGCGCAGGTCCTTAGCCCGGGATCTGAATATCCCAGTAGCCTGTCAACTGGTGGCTCCACCGGCAGTGCAACTCTACCTAAACTGGTAGAAGCCATAACACAGTCCGCTCACAGTCACCAATACCGCCGACTAAAAATCTTCTCCGGGGGCGACCCACCCACTGGGCGAAGAAACGTTCAATGACTGGCGTGACCATGCGGAAACAAGTACTGCCCGGGTGGACGTTCTTCGACACAATAAAACAGCAACGGATCATCCAGTGCCTGCGGCCCCTGGCCACCAACATCGTGCGCTTATATTACGAATGCCACACCGACGCGGAGGCCGAAGATCTGATACTGGCCTTGACTGGGACATATGGCAAAAATTACGACCCAATAGCTCTATTGGCCCATTTCCATGCCCTCAAACAAAAAGACAATGAGGAATTGTCAGAGTACCTCCAACGGTTGCAGCTAGCCCTGTGGACCCTGCTCCACAGAGGGGTCATATAAATACTAGGATAACTGTTTATCTGACTGTCATGGGAGACCAGAAATTTTAACACCTTAAATTCCCGGATCCTTTGATTGAGCAAAGCGAGAGATAAAATAAATTGTGGTTTATTTACAACATGAACACTCACAGCTTGATTTACGAAAAATCTTAGACCTAGGGTGCCCTACTCAGAAGTCGAATTGTCAAACCAAATTAACATCATGTCCTTGCCCTCTAAACAAGAGGTCTGGGACTGAGCCTTGGGGCTGCACTAGAGTCCCGCCATGTGCTCGCAGTTGGAGATATTCCTGCCACTACTCCCCTCATGAGATCTGCAAGTATCTGCACCAACTCCCCGGTCTAGCCAATGCCTGGATCTCAGGGAACAAGTATGATGCTACGATTCAGTGGAGCATTGTCTTAGCGGTGGCAGGTCATAGTCTATGTGAAGAAGGCGCCCGAGGGCCCTATATTTACCAGACACTCCAGCCATGGTCTGTCCAATGATCTATCACGTCCCACCTACCGTACCTTCAACATCTACCCTAGGATGCCTGGTTGGTGCATTCTACCGGGCTGAACTATAACGTACCCCTTGCCCCCTCTGAAGAAGCAGCTCTTTGGTTGTAAGTTCACCCATACCCCGGGTGGCCTTTACTTCCAGTACTATGCTAGAGACACTCCGTAGGGCCGAAATTCTCCACCCGTCATTTACCCCCAGTCGGGGTGAGAGCAGTCTTGCGCAGGTCCTTAGCCCAGGATCTGAATATCCCAGTAGCCTGTCAACTGGTGGCTCCACCGGCAGTGCAACTCTACCTAAACTGGTAGAAGCCATAACACAGTCCGCTCACAGTCACCAATACCGCCGACTAAAAATCTTCTCCGGGGGCGACCCACCCACTGGGCGAAGAAACGTTCAATGACTGGCGTGACCATGCGGAAACAAGTACTGCCCGGGTGGACGTTCTTCGACACAATAAAACAGCAACGGATCATCCAGTGCCTGCGGCCCCTGGCCACCAACATCGTGCGCTTATATTACGAATGCCACACCGACGCGGAGGCCGAAGATCTGATACTGGCCTTGACTGGGACATATGGCAAAAATTACGACCCAATAGCTCTATTGGCCCATTTCCATGCCCTCAAACAAAAAGACAATGAGGAATTGTCAGAGTACCTCCAACGGTTGCAGCTAGCCCTGTGGACCCTGCTCCACAGAGGGGTCATATAAATACTAGGATAACTGTTTATCTGACTGTCATGGGAGACCAGAAATTTTAACACCTTAAATTCCCGGATCCTTTGATTGAGCAAAGCGAGAGATAAAATAAATTGTGGTTTATTTACAACATGAACACTCACAGCTTGATTTACGAAATAATATGAAATAACACTTACTGGGACGGGGCAAAACGAAATAAAATGTTCCCGGGAACGAACTTCACAGAAATAAAGTCTCTAGGCACAAATTCCCAGTAGCGGGGTTTGTACGCAAAATAGAGCCGCGAAACAGTCTTTGGCTAGTGGCGCCGCTCGCAACCACTATTTCTCAGCCGAAAGTAATCTTTTCATTTTCCCACTGTAGGATTGGTTTTGGATTCCCTAGTTCTTACGAACTATCGACTTAGGTTACGATGTGGTATAGTTTTGAATCCAGCTCAGATGAATCTTTCTACTGCATGATGAATCACACTCCCGATTGGCTGCACTGACTTTTAAAAGCACCAAAGTCCTATCTCTATACTCTGCAGCAAATCGTGGCGTGGGAACCAAACTTCCCACCTATGGCAAGGTTGCCGGTACTTCATGAAACCGGGCAAAGGGGCTTCACGGTATGCCACGGGCATGCGCGGACTTCGCACCTGTCCCGCTTAGCATACCTAACCAAGCCCACTTCCCTGACGATATCTTGTCTCCCTTCCCCCGGACATCTGGACATATGCCAGGGGAACACTGTTTACATCTCCCTCTCTCCACTTAACACTTTAACATGCGGGTCCTTTGTTCATTCCGGACCCTGGCAGACATTCTGGGATCATATCAGCAGGATGCCTTGGAAGTCCGGATTAAGTTATACATGACTCACTCTCTGGAATTCCCTGCCATATACCCTTTGATCACTGTACTTCTGAATTTCCGCTGTCCACCCGCCGAATGTAAATTCCTTGGCTCTTATAATTTTAATACACCTAAAAGAGGGGGACTTTCATTCATGACTTTTCATTAAAGTTTATAAAAAGTAAACTATAACTGTTCTAATGATATACCCCAGCCACACGCACAGCAAAATTCAAAGCGCTAGGACGTTCCTAGCCAAAGTTAGCTTACCGCTTATGTGCTATGCGCAAGGCTGCTGGCATTTAAAATCTTTTTTCCTTTCTGCGGTCTGCGGGGAAACACTGGTACAATGTTCACAATTGATACATAACTTGTTACAATACTTATACAGTTTCATTCCTGGTAGTGATGTAGTCCCTTTATACCTAGCAGGACACACACAGACAATTATAACACATTTACAGGGTTGTAGCCATTACTGGGCTTCAGAGCTGCCACTCTACATTTTTCCAATATGACTCAGGGGCACCCAGCCGGGCATAATACCTTTATTTACTAGCCTGGGTACCCCCTCACCGTCACACTGACAGAATTTATGTTATCTCATTCAATGAATTTAGTTATATACATCCTTATACTCAATTCTATATATTTGATTTAAAAAAAATCTCTGAATTTGCTTCTTGTAAGATTGATGTACTCATAAATAGGTTTACTGTCCTTACTATGGGGGAATTATTCCTACATTTTTATACCTATTGTGATGTAGTAACTAATGGGGATATTCTGAAGCGGTATATATTTTTTGCTTTCTATTAATTGGAAAGGATTTGTCTTGAATCTCCTTTACATGAAATAATGTGTATGTATTTTAATTGTGGTGGTATTTTAGAGAATTGTTGAAATTGGGTGTTGTAACACTAAACTTATGCTCTTTTGAAATATAGTGTCGAACTTGATGTATATATATCTTTTTCAACCTCATCTACTATGTAACTATAGTTTATGTCCTAAGTAATGCAAAGGTAGGAAACAGGGTCCAATTACATACTTCTTTTATTTTAGTTTTAGCCCTGTGAGAACTGTATAGAACAGTGTTATTGTATTGTTTTGAATTACTGCTGCCAGAGTTGAAGGGTCTGCTGAGAGAAACCGAGGAACTAAGGGCTCTATGCAGTAAGCGCCGAAAAAGTGCTCTCGGCAAGTGTTCACTATCGGCATGAAGTTGACGATTTTCCCTCGCCTTATGCAATAAGTGCCGAATCCCTTCCGAATCAAGCCGAAAACATTTGTTCCCACTCTGGCGATGATTTGCCGATCACACACAGGTGTATCAGCGTGCATGGCGAGGTGGTGTTAGGTTCGCCAATGAAACTTCTTGCTGAATCTGCCGAAGCAAGCATGTTTTAGATTGAGCGGCCTATTTAAAGGTAGCGTGTATTTTTTTCATCCTCTGTGTTGTTGGGAGAGAGAGAGAGAGAGAGAGAGAGACACAGAGCTGGGCGATTTGCATATTTCAGATTGACAGAGAGAGTTGTTGTGTATTGTCATCGGTTTGTCCTGTGTTGTTTTGTTAACATCTTTGTGTTGTGTTCAGTTTGTAAGTGTTCAGTGCAATTGTGTTTAAATTTCTTTTCTGTTCTTTTTGAGTGCTATAGGTATGGCCGAAAGGCGTGGGAAGAGTGATGCTGGTGTGAGTGGTACTGGTAGTCGTGTGAGTACGTGTCTGAGTGAACGTAGGATTCAGGGGAGTGCTGTTGCTGCGAGTGCAACTGGTGTTGCTGGGAGTGCGAGTGGTGTTACTGTGAGTGTGAGTGCTGGTGGTGGCTCTGTTGCTGGTGCTGCTGGGGTGTCTGTTGATAGTGCTGCTGGGGTGTCTGGTGGTGGGGTGGTTGGTGGTGGGCCGCTTTTGGAATCTCTTCCATTGGAAGAAGGAGAGTCCAGTCAGCAGCAGCCAAGCTCTGTGGCTGCACGTGGTCAGACGAAACGTGTGGAGCGGCCACGTAATCCTCATTTCAATGATGAGGCAAACAGAGTTCTTGTCACAGGGATTTTGGAGCACTATGACTCTCTGTATGGGCATTTAGTAGGTAAGTCAATCTTTGCATTGATTGTTCAAAGACATTTTATCCTATCTCATGTGACATGTGTTAATATCAAACTATTAATCTCTAATATCTATCAATTAAAGTTAATTGTTACACACATAATCCTTCATTCTTTTTTAACGACCATAACAATCAGTCCAAAAAGTTTGCCACAGTTCATACAATAATCATGCACGCTTCCTTAGATTTGTATGTTTCCACGTAAATGCTCATGTACTACACATATTCAACCTAAACCAGCATGTTTGGTATCTCTTGGAACAGGTATCATTTGTGTAAAATATTCGTCTTTCTATAAATTAGTATAAACTAGTAAGATCATATATTTTTTATGTATTTCAAGGGCGGACAAGTTCAGCCTCAAAAAAAGAAATGTGGGACCAAATAACATTGACTGTGTCTGCGTGTGGTAATCATGTCCGGGACCTCAGGAATTGTCGGAAGAGATTTGATGATATCAAGGCCAATTTAAAGAAAAAAATCCAAGCACAACGGATGCATGCTTCTGCCACTGGAGGTGGGCCGCCAGCACAAGCTCTAATCTTAACTCCATTGGAGGAGCAGATGCGTGCAAAATTTCTTCCTGTTGTCGTGGAGGGTTTGCCAGGGGTCAGAGATATCGGAATTTATTCAGCTCAATTTCCACCAGGTGACAAATGTTACTGGAGTACCCGTGTCCTATGTTACAGTTCTTATCTATATTTCCGCTGCTACATATAATTTCTTCCAAATATAAGCATACCTACATATATATCTGTATATATGCCTCTCTCTCTCTCTGTCTCTCTCTATATATATATCTCTATGTATATCTATATCTATATCTATATATATATATATATATTTACAGTATATATAGTTGTCCAAAAAAAAAAAAAACTATATATATATATATATTTTATATCTGTGTGTTTGGAAATATGTATTGGCTCAACTATCGTGGCTTACATCATTATGAGTCAACATACACCACTTGACCTGCATGAAGGGATTCTGTGTAATGATCTTCCAAATAACACACACTGCAACCTTATAGTTTACAAAGCATTCAACATCTTTCCCCTATAGTTGAAAGTTGAATCTATGTTCGAATCTTTTCACAAACAATGGGTTAACATGCATAACCACTAAGCACACCCGCAGTCATTCTTTGTCACAGTAATGTTTAACATCACTGTGTTGTTCGTTATACTGTATCTGTGCACACAAATGCATAATTCACCTTTTCATGTACTGTATGTGTCGATCCATATATACATATAATATATATATATTTGTGATAATCTATGTTATACCTATTAACAGGCCGTTACTGCGTAATAAAGTCTTACATGGAATATTGTCAATTGAAAGGCGAACATGAATAATTTTCCCCAACACATTCCATTATGTATTATGAACGCTCTTTTTTCTCTTCATGTAGTATAATGGGAGCATAAATAGGAACATGTACCATATGGTATTTAATTGTGTTCATATGTAGCTCACTTCTTATTTGTATTTCGCTCATGTACCGGTGTGTGAAACCAGCTGCAATTAATATCTAATCACAGCATACAGGTGAACAGAGGGGGTGGTGTCGGGCAGGGAGCCAGATCACAGGGTCATGGTAGGGTCAAGTCTTGTGGGAGGGCTTACAGGTGGGAGAAGCAGCTAAGAGGTCATGGTGGTGTCAAGTGCTGGGGGAGGGACTACAGTTGTTAGAAGCTGACAAGGTGAACACAAGTTCATCACATTCATTAGAAATGGTAATTATCTTACTACTTTCAAGCACCAGTCCACGATATATTACAACGTACGTTAGTAATTCGTTCAGTTATATATTATTGTAACGTTATAGATACGCCACCTTCTCACACCAGTACCATCTGTGAGCGACACACTGCATGTGTTGCTGAGTGTCAGCCACATTGAGCGCTACACCTGCTTCTCTTAAATGTTCAGACAGATCACTAAAAACATTCATACACATTTCCACAATTAGGTAATGAATTATAAGCAGTCAACTTTGCTTTCATGGTAGTGATGTACATAATTGTAGCTATATTAATACCCAACATATGCAGTGTATGTACAACAGACCAGTAAATTTTATAACGCATTCCTGCATGAACATTGTATGTATGTTGTATGGTGTTCAAAAGAAATATGACAATTAGTTTCACATGTACATTTATGTTAAGATGGATAATATACAGATTGCCCTAACAATAGAATTGTGATTTCCTTACGGGATGCTGATATTTAGCCATAAGTACTCCCACTACAGATACTTAATGTTAATAATGTACACATGAAAATGAAATTCTAATGTTATTCTTCAATATAGTTGGTCCGGCAGCTCCTGTGTCACCTGTGGCACCTGACTCTGAACACGTCTCGTCACCTGTCTCATCAAGGTCATCATCAAGAATGGAAGGTGAATGTATGAGGTGCAGGCTATATAATGTTTAAATTGGAAGCATTTAATTTGCCATGCAAAATAAATGCCTTTCACATGTAATGAACTTCTCAACAGTTATTGACACACGAGATGTAGTGTTTCATGACACAACATGTATTGTGTCTGTTTTCAAGTATCAGCTAGGAGTTGTGATGTTACAAAAATTTTTAATTCATTCTTCTTTCACACTGAGTCGAAACTTCATTGTTGCTTCAAGCATCATCTTTTAATTGGACACAAATAATTAATTATGGAAACATGTTATGTGTTCCACTATGAGAATTATCATTATAGTGTAAAAAAAATGAAAGTTCCATGTCAGTTCATAATGTCTTTATTTATTTGTAGAACCAGATGTTGGCGCTGAAGGACAAATTATCTCAAGTGACCATGAAGATGTTGATACTCCTGGATTAACACAGCATTCAAGTCCTCCTGCTCGTGACACCTACGTACTCAGCTATTGCAGCTTCTGAAGAACGAATCTTGGGTGAAGAAAATCGTCGCCATTCAGAAATGATGTCAATGCTTGAAAGGATGATGTCACTGCATGAAAGGATGCATAAAAGGTTAATATCAGAAATGGCACAAATTAAAAATGTCATCATCCAAGTTCCTAAAGAAATCCAAAATGTAAACAGGACATTACAAGCACTAGTTCTGAATGTAAGCCAAGCAAATCAGTTTCGGAGTACAGCAAGAGAACAACAATTCCACTTTACCCCATCAGAGGATGGATCTTTACATGCTGCTACTTTTTCTCCAGAGTCATCAGTTCTTCATTCCCCACTTCAGGATGATACCGGTACAGTAGGTGCAAGTTCTGTGCAGGTCCCTGTCAACATCCAACCGCTTACATCTGTTCAAAATATGGAACCGACACCTACAGTATCGACACAGCCTATTCTAACAAAAGCCGCCGGTTGACCGGGGCTTACTCGGGCTGGCGCCGGGGCTAGACCGCGCGCCGCCGCATCTCCTCCGTGCACCCCCTCCGCTCGTGCACGCTTTTTTCTCCCCCTTCCCGACCCCCTAGCTGCTCCTGCTGTGCCCCTCTGCTTCCCCGCACCCCCGCTTACCTCACTTCAAACCTTCAGCGGTGTCAATGAAAGCCGGGGAAGCCGGGCGCGCACGTGACTGTGACATCACAGTGACGCGCGGACAGGCCGCGTCTCCACGTTTCCCGCACGCATCCAGCCGTGCGGGAAGTGTGAGAATAAGCTGTGTCGATACTGTACAAATGAGACACGCAAAAGAAAGTTAGGACAACAATTACTAATAACCAGCTTTGGGAAGAAGATTAAAACACAAAAACAAGAAAGTTCTCCACCACCAGTCTTGCAATGTTTATCAAGTGTTTCTTAACTGCCACAGCCCACACCAAGTGCCCCTGAAGTGCCACAGGCCACACTCAGTGCCCCTGAAGTGCCCCAGCCCACACAGTGCCCCTGAAGTGCCCCAGCCCACACTTAGTGCCCCT
The DNA here is from genome assembly GCF_040206685.1 of Ascaphus truei. NCBI lineage: Eukaryota > Metazoa > Chordata > Amphibia > Anura > Ascaphidae > Ascaphus > Ascaphus truei. The sequence continues at coordinate 144,521,432 of NC_134484.1, forward strand.
GAAGTGCCACAGCCCACAACCAGTGTCCCAGAACTGCCACAGGCCAGTACAAGTGCTAAAGTTAAGGCAAGAGTACTTGGCACAGGGAAAAGGCGAACATAACAGCCAACAAGCAGGCCTGTGACTCGCTCTCAAAAGGATAAACAATAATAAATAAGCACATTGACTAAATATTTTTGTGTACTGGTGTCCTTTACTGCAGACTCTTTCATGCATAGTGCATGTATGATCATGTACAGATGCTTGCAAACATTCAAGTATGTCCTTGTACACATGAATGTTTATAAATGCTCATTCACTGAATGAGTGAAGGCATATTTTATAACATATGAATATCTATTAATCATCAGTTGTTTAATGTTAATACATTATGACACACTTTGCATGTTTATGGAAGATGACATTCACTTAGCTCTTGTTCAGTATTTGATGTTACAGGTGTATTATTGAAATTTAGATTGTCATTTCATGCTAATATTATGTACATACAAATTAATGTAATTACCCATATAACAGCCTACATTGTAATGTCATGTTTTCTTGTGTCTTCACTCTGTAAGACATTACTTACCTTAATCTTCATTCATAGTTCATCATGTTGGCATGTGATCATGTATGATTTGTGGTTACAATAACAGATCTGTAAGTATGTATGAATATATCTGTAGTCTATCTCTGTATCTCTATCTATATATGTATATACACACACACATTGTCTATCTTTGTGTGTGTGTGTGTGTGTGTGTCTATATTGACTGATATATAGAGATATATATATATATATATTTCTGCCAGTGTTGTCGTCAAACAGCCCATGTGTTAATGATATACAAATGTTAGGACACTTGCTACAATTATTGTATCAGTATGAGTGAGCCCCTAATTCAGTCAGCTATATTGAACTTAGATTATGATTACAACAAGGCCTGCTTACACCCATCAATGCCTTTAGTTTTGCACTCTATATATAATATATAGAATCAGGAGCAACATTACAGGCCTTAATGGCTGCAAAGAGGCCTTGTTTGCTGTTAAATACAACATCTACACAGCTGACTCAATTAGGCCCTCAAGCATACTGAACCAGTAATGTTATACACTTTAATGAACTTTGAATATAATTACAACAAGGCCTGTTTCCACACATCAAGGCCTTGAATTTAGCAGTAATAATATTATATATATATATATATATATATATATATATATATAGAGAGAGAGAGAGAGAGAGAGAGAGAGAGAGAGAGAGAGAGAGAGAGAGAGAGAGAGAAGAGAGAGAGAGAAATAGAGAGAAAAATAGAGAGAAAAATAGAGAGAAAGAGAGAGAGAAAGAGAGAGAGAGAGAGGTGTATGTAGAAATCTGTTCATCATAGCACAGTTGATAATTACACACACATTGTTATTGTAATTAAGAGTAAACTTGTTTTTCTCATTTTGATTGCCTAAGCAGCAAGTAAAGTTTCGATTCCTGTGAAAAGAGGGTATCTTAGACAAAGAATCTCAGCCAATTATTGTAACAAATTTCTTGTGGGAGATAAACAAGGCGTATAAATGTTCGTTTGTATTATAACCTTGGAAAATACCGCAAAGATAACATGTAACTATTCACACATTCACCAGACATCCTTATGCTTTCAACTTAGGCACTGTACACTCGAAGAGAGAAGAAACGGCAGGACCTTCCACATTGCACAGACATCCACGTAAATCATACAAATATTTGATTTATAAAGCAATCGAGTCAACCCTACTGAAAAAGGCTACCGTGGGGGAAATCTATGACTTGATCCAAAACAATATTATCCATAATACCAAGAAACAGACAATCAAAGAAATTTTAAAACTTCTGTATGTTTCACTTTATCCGCAAATGAATGTTTTGAGCGTGTCCCTCATCGTCAAGCTCAACGATACGGCTGCTAGCAGGTTGCTGCATCATTTAAACTTACCATGGAACATGGAACATATCTGCTGTTAAATAGCATATTTTTGCCTAATGCCAGTTACATAGAAGCCTCACAGACTGTCGCGTCTGCTGATATACTTGCACCGTCCATTCCTCTCGACGAGATGCAAGATGAACATAACTACTATGATAGGTTTCAAAACTTATATGGCCAATATGAATGTGGAGGTGAAAACAACCAACAACTGTACGTACCTCCGGAAGTGTTGTTTCAAGAAGCCACTGCAGATCCATATGACGGCCTCACGGAGAAGTGTCTGAGTCAGGATTCAACGGTTGACTCAACCATGGATCATACTGTTGTGCCTTCCTGGAGCGATTTGTTGCAGCCAAATCAGTTTTGATTTCTACAATAATGGTAAATACACATTCCGTTATGCCTTGACTCAAATTATATATGTCACAAATATTATAACATAATCTGCATAATATAGACAATTTGTTAGCCAAATGAGTGGATACAGCGTAACATTGCAGACAGCCTTACATGGAGCGTTCACAAATAGATTATTTCCTATAACTATAGACTACATGACGAACCAGGAGTACACATTGGTGACAGAGTCCTAAATCATTCATTATGATCGATTTTAAACCATCTTTTCTAAATGTTACACTAACTGTAACACACACACCTCATTGTTTAGCATTCAACATATAAAAACAATGTGTCGCCCACATGTATCGTGGGAACGTGATCATGTCCCAAGCCGTCCTTAAAAAGGTTACCAATGCAAGCCCCCCCCCAACCGACGTGCGCGCGTGAAACAGTATTGGCTGTGCCCGTAGCTTATTGTTACGGTCAGTGCTGTGTCATGCTCGCGCATCGGGGGGGCGGTGCGTGCTGGAGGCCAATGTTCATTAAGTGGGAGGGGTGTTTGCGTGCATTTCATGTTGCCTTCACATGACGTCATACGTATTTTGTTCGCTCATTGGCTGATCGTCCGTTTTGGCCGTGGGCACACGTCCGTTTAGAAAGTTTAGATATGTACGTGTGTAGAAGTGAATTTGTTTCGCTTCCATATCATAACTTTCAGCCATGATATGCGTACTGCTAGCAGCACCATGGAGGGACATGTATTGAACGCACAGCGTACACATCGTTTTGCGCATGCGCTAAGAGTTAGTCCACACATTCGTGACGTGTGCGCGCAACAGACGTTGTGCGTGCACATTATTATGTATGCAGGCACCGGAACAAACATATCATTAGTAATGCGAACAGCGGCATTTGAAACATGAGATAGTTCTATATCTTTACTGTGATCCTTGCAGTTTAAACATATACGTTACTTATGCGTGAATGTCCACAATCATATAGAGATGTGTTAAGCGTTGTCATGCTGAGACATAGATAAATGTGCAATATTTGAACATCATGTGTTTGCTGTATTTCACAGATGTCGAGGATGAATACATGGGACCAATGTATGATTTCAGATGTGCCAATCGTTATATTAGCTGATTGTGAAGACTAGCGAACAACAATTATAATAAATATGTAACAATGCTTTCAATGATTGGTGCGCAGATTAACAATCACTACATAATGTTATCCTATAGTGCAAATATTTACTATGCACTTAATGATCATAATGATGTTGCTAAGCACTAAAGTTAGAACTTATATTGATATTTTTTTATTTTCTACTAACATTATATGTATTGCCATGTGATATATGCAACCAACATTATCACTCAGCAAACACGTGAATCTACTATATATTATAATCTCACGTGTGACTTGTCAAAGAATGTAAATGCTACATAACAACTCGTAGACATTGTATCTGAACGTACACAATAACAATAGGGAGGTGATAGAAACTTTTTAGTCGTGTGAATGTTATATTATCACCTAGGTTGTAGTGCTAACCTAACATGCATGAGATAATGAATGTTATGTACACATCATTAAACCATGAAAATTTGTATGTAACCATATTGCACTAGTTATTGGCTATCAACATAGTACTGCACCGACACAGTTTATTCTAACATTTGCCCGTTATGAACAGGGCTTTTTTCAGCTGGCGCCCGGCTGGTGCCAAAACGGAGCCGCGAGCGAGCCGCATCTTCCCCTTCCCGCGTGTTTAATTAAAATGCTTCCACTCCCCTTCTCCTCCCCTTCCCCGAACCCCTGGCTGCTCCCCCTGGCTGCTCCAGCTTCGCGCAGCTTTGCGCAGCCTTCGGGGATGCCGGGGAACCCTGAAACGTGTGACCAGCGCCAGAGTGACGCGCCGCACATGCTGGGGAAAACCCCAAACGAGCCACCGGCTTCCTGAAAATTTCCCCACACCGCGGTTACGGCCGTATTAGAATAAACAGTGTCGCCACTGTAGGTTTATTGTTTATGCATATCCAAAAATAGCTTGTACAGAAAAGATAGATTTTATACACATTATTCCCTCACGTACGCACAAAACTTTTTAGTGGTAAGAAGTATAATACAACCTATTGATGAATGACATACCAGAGCCACATGCATTTGTCCACACAGCAGAGAACAGAAAGGTGGGAGAACCATATTCATCTGTTTCCTAAGTGAATGATATTTGGACACATGTATTTATCATTACAATGAATTAATACATCTATGTAGTACTATGAACATATAGGTAGTTGCTTACATGAAAAATATGTGTTAATCACATTACGACGTGTCTCCACACCACAGGCTGTTTGCTCAGTGTCAGCTGCTAAATGTACGGGATGCTCGTCCTCCAAGGCCTGACCTATGTCGGTTTCTAAATTATGGCGGAGTGCCAGATTATGCAAAATGCAACAAGCAATTTCAATATCTGACACTTTAGCAGGCTTATATTGAAGTGCCCCACCAGTTCGATCTAAACACCGGAATCTTGTTTTAAGTAGCCCAAATGTCCTCTCGATGACAGATCTTGTAGATATATGTGCAACATTATACCTCTCCTCTGCTTCAGATTGAGGGTTTGGCACCGGGGTCAACAGCCAAGGCCTAATTCCATATCCTGAATCACCTATAATCCATCGTGCACAAATATGAAACAATTGGTGTAAACATTATTACATACAACATTTCATATAAAAACAAGAGTTGTTTGTGAACACATCATAATATGTACTCACCCACCAGCCAAACAGGTCCAAAATAGCCTTGTTCAAAATCATGGAAGACTGATGAGTTTCTCAGGATAGAGGAATCGTGGCTGGAATCAGGGAATTTGGCTACCACATGCATAATCTTCATCGTGGCATCGCATACCACCTGTACATTCAGGGAATGGTAGTGCTTACGATTGCGGTAAGCATGCTCACTCTGACTAGGCGGGATCAAGGCAACATGTGTGCAATCTATTGCACCCATCACACATGGTATCCCGGCTATGGCATAAAAGCCATTCCTCACTTCCAGCCACTCTGTGTGCTCTGTAGGAAAATGAATATAATTCCTAGCACGTCTATTCAGTGCACATAGAAACTGGGTAAAGGCCCGCGAGAACGTAGATTGCGAGACCCCGCCCACTATACCCACAGTTGTCTGGAATAACACGGAAGCAAGATAATGTAATGAACACAGCATTTTAACAAGCCCAGGGACTGCACGACCTCTGGCTGTCACAAAATCTAAATCTCCCCGTATCTCTTCATAAAGAGCTAAGATTGCTGCTGAACTCAAACGATAGCGATTTATAATCTCCTCCTCACTCATCCCATCTAACATGGTTCTCTCCCTGTACAAACGAGGATGAGGCACAACTTCTCTCCTCTCTCTTCTCCTCTCATCTCCTTGCCCTCTCCCTCGACCTCTCCCTCTCCTCTCCGCAACCCTGTCCCTGTCTCTGTCCCTGTCTCTGTCCCTGTCTCTGTCCCTGTCTCTGTCCCTTCCTTGGCCTGTGACATCCTCTCCATCAGCAAGCCTCTCCTCCAATGGAATCTTCCTCCGTCTCATAAACATTCGCATCATTTTCAGGTCTGTAGCTGTCAATGTGCAGGTAATTGAACTCCTTTAAATACCTATGTGATGATGTCAGGTGACTTGATGAAGTGCAAGATGTTACATTAACATATCCAAGTAGTTAACTCCAAACGGGTATCCAGAACGAATTAAACGGATTATTTATGTGTGTTCACCAGGCAATTATGATATTTGACAATGATGTAACGTTAAGCTTTGTACAAGAATTTATTCGCAAGTATTTATGGAATGTGTAATGCAGGTACCACTTCTGAACGCAACACTCAGTTATCTCACTATAATACAACCATGACATTGATGTTGAAAAACTACGCTGCAACATGTCTAATTTATCATGTTATTGTCACATGTTCACATGAACTAATTATAATGTGCCTATGCATAATTTAATGCCATCAGGATACTTGCTATTGATTATGTTGGAATCGTCTCAAAATGAGTAACTATTATAGATCTGTGTATAAGTTAGCATGAACTGATTATAATGCATCGTGTACAATGTAAACATGCAATGTTATTGACTATCCAATTGCGGACGTCATAAAAAGACGGAGGTCACAAACTACATGTAAACATGGTAAAAAAACAGCTACATTGACATTTGATCATGCGTTACACATTCAAAGCATTCTATAATGTATACCAACATTACTATATGCTGGATCTGTTAGATGTGTGAAATGTGTTACATCATATAATAAATTGAAGCACACTTAAGTAACATGTTTCATATGATGTGACCTCTTCCTTTAAGAGTTTACTATAGGAGTTTCCCTTGACACTTCATAACATTAAGAGTAATGTGACACGCAAAACATGATAACATAGACAAGTGCAATGTTCTGCCAATAATAAACGTAAGCGGTGACACGATGAAGTGAATCACATCGACACTGTAATGCCAAGCACATTTTAATTAGGAGCAATAGAACGTAAACACTCCTATAAAGTTATAAGTCCCCGCTCCATTGACTCCATTGATGTAGAGATGAGCTATTTTTTTTAAGTGCCGTCCCAGCAACCTTGCCGATCCTTCTCCCCTCCAACTTGCCAACTTTAGATGGCGGGACAAATTGTCATATAAATCTCAATTTTAGAGTGCCGATCAGCACCGATAAGCTGATCGGGGCTACTAGAATACAGCCAATTTGAAACAGTGGCGAAAAGTGCCGATAAGTAGGTTATCGGCAGACGCCTGCCGATAAATTTTTATCGGGAAGACAAAATGACGATTTTGGCAATTTATCGGCGCTTACTGAACAGCAAATTAAATTTGGCGGGAAAATGCAGATAAAAGCCTTATCGGCGCTTACTGCATGAGGCCCTAAGTCTAAGCTGTGAGAAGCTTAAAATGTAAAGAAAACAAAAATAGTGCTGATTTGCACATATTTGACCATCAACATGGTACTGTACACAATGATTTGCTAAATGTATATATTCATATGAAGTAACAAGAAAAAAAAAATGTAAACACTGAGAATCTTCATTGATAATATTTTTTAAAAGTCCTGCATCCCACATTAGCCAGCCCAGTATTTGCCAAAATAGTCAAGTGCTCTCTGCATACAGGGACTTTGCCAGAAACGCTGAAGGGAGCAGTTGTCAGATCTCTTCTAAAATACTAATTTCCGACACATCAAAAATACAAAAAGAGAGACCCATAATGATAATTATATCTGGTGCTCAGATCCAGTACCTCTACCACAAGGAACAAAGAATAGAAATAGAATTTTTTTTTACCAGACCGGCACTCAAAATCAATTATAACTATATAAATATTAGCAATTAACTCAATGAAAAATTACAAAAAAAATTAACGTTTCAAATTTTTTTTAATAAAGCGTCATAAAAAATATTATATGTAATCCACAAAGAGTTATACAGCAAGAATAATAATCACTACATGGATATCCAAAGCAACGCTAGCGTTTCTGGGCCTCCTTGCCCTTTCCTCAGGCTTATCTAAACACATCTACAGTATGTAAAGGGGTTATTTACCCTATCCTGTCTCCAATTAGTGTAAACGTCACACGCAGTTGTTATCCATAGCCAACAAATCCCTTCAGAACATCATTTTTGGTATTTGGAACGCACATTACATTGTATGCACTGCCGAGTAACCAATGTTACATGACAAATATCCTCAATATGGAACACATAATACTACTAAGTGCTCCATCCCAGAACATTGCCTTCCATATTGAAGATATGATGTCATGTAATGTTGGCCAATTTTTATATCTGACCCAATGTGAGTTCATTGTTGGGTTTCTTTCACACATTTTGAATGTTAGAGCTGTTCTTCACTACAGAATTTTCCTAAACTCTTACCATATAAAAAATCTTGGTGTTGTCCTTGCTTGTACTGTAGCTTGACACTTAAACATCAGGGGCCTCATGCAGTAAGCGGCGCAAAGTCACTTTTCACACGTTTTGCGCCAAAAATGCATACCCCGATTCAGTAAGGGCCGAAAACTTGGCGAAAAGCAAAAAACCGCCAAGTTTGTTGGCTTTTTTTTCCCTGCCATCGGCGCGGCGAAAAGGCACTTTGCTCCGCAACTTGCCATGTTTTGAAACCCGCTCAATTCTAGTAGTGGCGAGTAGGTTTGCTCCACTATTCGCCACTCTAGAATTGAGATTTTCACGGTAATCCGTCTCGCCCCAAAAAGTTGACAAGTTGCTGGGGATGAGCGGCGGAACGGCACTTAGAAAAAATCAGGCCTTATTCCTGCCTGGGATTGATGCCGGAGGTCTCCGGAGCTGATACCATTAATACCAGCACCGGAGCACCCCGACATGCATCCGAGGCAGGAAAAATGCATTTAAAGGCCACTTCATTACCTTAGCAGCTAACCGATAAGGCAATGAAGGGGTTAACCAGCCATGCCAGGTTTATTGTGCGTAGCGGGGGTGGGTGAAGGGGGTATTTTGCCCATGGTGGTTGTTTAGGCCTTGCGGGGGGGTTGCGGGTGCACTTAACCCCTTCATGACCTTAGCGGTTAATACCGCTACGGTCATGAAGGGGTTAAGCCCTCCCGCTACCCACCCGCAAGCCCTAAACAAACCACCATTGGGGCTAATACCCACTTTGGCCACCCCAGCTACCCACAATAAAAAAATACACACAAAACAGCCCCACACTAAATAAATAAATAAATAAATAAATATATAAATAAATATATATATATATAATAATACTGAGTTAAGTTATGGTGAGTAAAAAAAGTGACAAAAACCCTCCACAGGAAAGCAAATATGCAAATACAGTTGTATTTGCATATATATATATATGTATATATATATATATATATAAAAACAGAAAACTACAATAAGCGCAATCACAATCAGACTAATAATGATATTTACCACATATATAGGAGGGTATACTACCTCACAATCTAACTTTCCCTGATTAAGTCTGCAGCCAAAAGGTCTACCGCTCCACGGGCTGGTAAAAAAGGGATATCCAAACAAGAGTGACCTAGGCGCAAGTAAAAACAAGAAAAACAAACATAGGGTAATACGTTCAAACAATTGGTCTACTGGGGGGTACGATATGCACTTACAGCAGGTAGAATAAAATCAGGCCTTGTATCCACTCAGGGATCAGGAACAATGAATGAAGATCTGGAACAGCCAGCAGCAACTCATCTACAGGAATCGTATCCTCGTGTGAAGTATCACATATAGAAAGAGAAGTGGGACACATACATAGTGTAACACAGTTTATTTTAAAAATTTAATAAAAAAGACAATAGGTAAAATACTCACACTTTGTGAGTTTGGGTAAAAGCGTTTGAGAATTTAGAGCTTCTCACACTCATCAAGGGTGGGTATACACAGACTCTATTGATTCCTTATAAAATGTCCTTGTAACCACATGCGGTGTTGTGGCCAACTTCCAAGGGTATGGAGTCACTTTATGGGGCACTCCTAATAATATCCAGAGCCTCTGAGGATGGGGTACTTGCTCCGTTGTTGCGAGACCCGTAGTGAAGGGCCGTGTGTTTCTTTAGCTGCACCTAATGTGCAAGTAGTACTCACGCTACTTCTGGGGTACAGTGTGATGTTTTTCCCCCTTAGTTAGTGTCTGCCTCGATAGTCTGTGGACCTCCCCGCTTCTCTGACTGCTCCGGATCTCCGTGGCCGTCCGCCTGCACGCAGCGGCGTGGTGACGTCACGTCGTCTCGCGAGATTCTGGATCCAAATCTCCCGCTCGCTGTGTTGATCTCCGTCCCACACCTACTCGTTGGAAACATGTACCATGCCGGTACACCGATACAGATCACTGCCAGACAACTGAATATTGCTGGCTATTCTCCCAATTGTCCTGTGCTCACTCTCAGTAGTTCCAAACCACGCCCTACGCGTTTCTCCTTTCGGCCGAGAATAGCCAGCAATATTCAGTTGTCTGGCAGTGATCTGTATCGGTGTACCGGCATGGTACATGTTTCCAACGAGTAGGTGTGGGACGGAGATCAACACAGCGAGCGGGAGATTTGGATCCAGAATCTCGCGAGACGACGTGACGTCACCACGCCGCTGCGTGCAGGCGGACGGCCACGGAGATCCGGAGCAGTCAGAGAAGCGGGGAGGTCCACAGACTATCGAGGCAGACACTAACTAAGGGGGAAAAACATCACACTGTACCCCAGAAGTAGCGTGAGTACTACTTGCACATTAGGTGCAGCTAAAGAAACACACGGCCCTTCACTACGGGTCTCGCAACAACGGAGCAAGTACCCCATCCTCAGAGGCTCTGGATATTATTAGGAGTGCCCCATAAAGTGACTCCATACCCTTGGAAGTTGGCCACAACACCGCATGTGGTTACAAGGACATTTTATAAGGAATCAATAGAGTCTGTGTATACCCACCCTTGATGAGTGTGAGAAGCTCTAAATTCTCAAACGCTTTTACCCAAACTCACAAAGTGTGAGTATTTTACCTATTGTCTTTTTTATTAAATTTTTAAAATAAACTGTGTTACACTATGTATGTGTCCCACTTCTCTTTCTATATGTGATACTTCACACGAGGATACGATTCCTGTAGATGAGTTGCTGCTGGCTGTTCCAGATCTTCATTCATTGTTCCTGATCCCTGAGTGGATACAAGGCCTGATTTTATTCTACCTGCTGTAAGTGCATATCGTACCCCCCAGTAGACCAATTGTTTGAACGTATTACCCTATATATATATATATATATATATATTACACCAACAACCCCTATACCCCCCTAACATACACATATATACAAATCAATGATACTATAGGCCGGCGGGTGCCCTCGGGTGTTACCCGTGGGCCTGCAGTACCAATTCTGTGCCCCCTCCAAATTAATGTCAAAACACATACATACTTATAAAGAAATAAACCCCCCCCTAACACATACAGTATAGTAATGGGCACAATTACTATTATTCCCAAATGGATAATAGTGCATTTGCCCATTTAAAATAGATAAAGAACAATAAATACATTAAATACAATAAATACATATTGCACTCACCCTTTTCCGGCTGCCACGATGAAGGCCATCCTCATCTTCATCACCATCCATGCCCCTTCCGATGCTGCAAAACATAAACAAGAATAAAAACAGCCAATGTAATGTCCCCTAACCCCTTAATCACCATAGCGGTTATTAACCGCTACAGTCATTAAGGGGTTAAACCACCCTCACCCACCCCTCGGGAGGCCTACATACCCTCCCCCACTACCCCCCACCCCGTGAGGCCTAACCACCCTCACTCACCCAATACCCAGCCGGGAAGCCTACCCACTTACCATTGGGGCCAATACCCCCTTCCCCCACCCCCAGTACCCACAATAAAAACAATACACAGCCCCACAATAAACATCATTATATTTATTAAATACATAACCCACCACCTGTGCCCCCCCCCCATAAATACATGATTTATTATTTTACATACAGGGTTAATAACCCAGGCCCATGGGTGTCCCCAGTGGGCCTGACAGGTCACTTCACTGACCTACAGTAGCCCAGCACCATGTTTCAAACAGGGTCTGGAGGCCTACGGGTGGTCCCCGCCAGACGCCCAGATCCACCAGGTGGTCTCTGCGGGTTACCGTGGGCCACAATGGGGTCCCCACGGGTGGTCCCAATGGGTCCGTGGTGCCCCCACAGATGTGGGGCCACCACTTCTTCCCCGCAGGTATCCCCCGTGGACCCGGCAGCCGTTTACCCGTGAGAAGCCCGAGGAGACCGTAGGTGGTCTCCATAGGTCCCCCGCAGACCTGAGGAAACAACCCTGTATGTAAAAAAAATAAACATGTTCTATACATTAAATACATCAATCCCCCCCCCAGAACACATACAGTACAATAATGTGCAAAATAACTATTATCCACATAGGGATAATAGATTATTTGCCCATTATTAAACACATTAAGTAGCATAATAAAATAAATAAATTTCTACTGACCTCATCAATAAGAAGCCCCCTCACCAGCAAAATCCGTGTCCTCCGTTGCCAACAAAATACATAGCCAATACATTGCAATTACATTCTGATATCAATTAACCCCATGATCACCTTATCGGATAAAACCACAAAGGTAATTAAGGGGTTAAGCCACCCTGGCCAGATACCCACCCTTCACCCATTCATTTGTACAGTGGCTTCATCATGCAACTATATATATACACATGTGCATGTTTTTGTTAACCCTTAAACATTTCTTTGTATATTGGTTCATCATGTGTTTATATATATAAATAATAAATATATATATCTATCTATCTACTATATATATATATATATAGTAGATAGATAGATATATATATATATATTTATTATATATATATATATATAAACACATGATATGGTATATAGAAACACAGGTATATATATCTATCTATCTACTATATATATATATATTTATTATATATATATATAAACACATGATGAACCAATATACAAAGAAATGTTTAAGGGTTAACAAAAACATGCACAAATAAAAATACCACTTCTCCATATCAGCCACAGTCTAACAAAATCCTATTCCCTAATAAAATCATTCTCATTTGCCAATCAAAAGCATCAAATGCCAATCAAAACATTGAATTTACATTGTATACATGATGCATAAAATCTGTGCACCATGTACACTCTGCCAATCAATGTTAACAATAAAATATTCAAAAGAAAACACACTGAAATCCAAACAAGTATACTATTTAAACCATGCAAGGCAACCGAAATAAATTACCATTAATGAATCAAATCCCAAAATAATTAAAATACCATCCAAATCAATTACACAATTAACTGTTTTAATCGTTAAACAAACCCATTATCCAACAAAGTTAATATCTGACAAAATAGTAGTACCAAAAAAAACCCACTATAAAAAAGCAAACCTCACCCTGACCTAAAGTACAGCATACAACACCAGAAATTACATCTATCTAATTAATAATAACATTACACACATTTAAGAATAGCAGCATATCAAAATACATTTACATAGTGCAAAACAAGCATTCCCAACCAAATCATTTCTTACCCTGTATGTATATATCGATAGAGACATACATACATACATACATACATACAGTGGCAAGAAATGAGAATGGAAAACAATTGTATCACATATAAAAAATTACAAAAAACAGTTAAAGTTAAAAAAAAAATACATTTCTTTTGTTAACTTACCATTAGCTGCCCCACTCTCCGACTCACGTTGAACACCAAGCTCTCAAACAAATCCACGCACAGCAACAGGAACCCATAAAATAAAAAACCATAAAATAATAAACCATAAAATAATAAACGAAGCTTGTCTTTTATTTGTAATCCATTCCGTCACCGTCTTCATCTGTGTTCTTCCGTCTTCTTGCTTCTTCTGGGGGTCTTCTGGGGATCTTCTTACCGTCTGCTGCCACGCCCTCTTCTCTTCTTTCTTCCGTCCTCCTCGGCGTCTGCCTTCAAAATGAGACGACATAGGCTTTTATAGGCCTATGATGTCACATTGTCATCATATGGTTCCCACGGCCCTGATTGGGACGTGAAAACCATGTGATTTTGGGGGGGGGAATAAATTTTGATGACGTCATTTAAAGGCAATGACGCCAGCAAATCAGAATGGCTGTGCTTCAATTGCCTTTAAGATGATGTCATGAAAAGAAAGATGGCCGGCCTCACATGGTACGGTAGCCAATCAGACCATGGGAACTACATCCCTACTCTGATTGGCTCTAGTAGACCATGTGACAGGCTTTGGGGAGAACGGATGTGACGTCATTTAAAGCCTGTCACATGGTACTAGAGCCAATCAGAGTTAGGATGTATTTCCCATGCTCTGATTGGCTACCGTACCATGTGAGGCTGGCCATCTTTCTTTTCATGATGTCATCTTAAAGGCAATGGAGGACACAGATTTTGCTGGTGAGGGGGTTTCTTATTGATGAGGTCAGTAGAACTTTATTTGTTTTATTATGCTACTTAATGTGTTTAATAATGGGCAAATAATCTATTATCCCTATGTGGATAATAGCTATTTTGCACATTATTGTACTGTATGTGTTGTGGGTGGGGGGGGGGGTTGATGTATTTAATGTATTGGACAGGTTTATTTTTTATACATACAGGGTTGTTTCCTCAGGTCTGCGGGGGACCTATGGAGACCACCTGCGGTCTCCTCGGGCTTCTCTCGGGTAAACGGCTGCCGGGTCCACGGGGGACACCTGCGGGGAAGAATCGGTGGCCCCACATCTGTGGGGGCACCACGGACCCATAGGGACCACCTGTGGGCCCCCAGACCCCCGTGGGAACCACCCGAGGCCACTCAGACACCTGTGGGTCTGACCAGGGCCCCTCAGACAGCCACGGGCCTACCCGTGGGGACAGTGGCACACGGTGACCCGCGGAGACCACCTGGTGGACCACGGCGCCTGGCGGGGACCATCCATAGGCCTCCAGACCCTGTTTAAAACATGGTACTGGGCTACTGTAGGTCTGTGAGGTGACCCGTCAGGCCCACCGGGGACTCCCGTGGGTCTGGGGTATTAACCCTTTATGTAAAATAATAAATCATGTATTTATGGGGCGGCACAGGGGGTGGGTTATGTATTTAATAAATATAATGATG
The DNA here is from genome assembly GCF_040206685.1 of Ascaphus truei. NCBI lineage: Eukaryota > Metazoa > Chordata > Amphibia > Anura > Ascaphidae > Ascaphus > Ascaphus truei. The sequence goes on from NC_134484.1 coordinate 144,536,477, forward strand.
TTTACTGTGGGGCTGTGTATTGTTTTTATTGTGGGTACTGGGGGTGGGGGAAGGGGGTATTGGCCCCAAGGGTATGTGGGTAGACCTCCTGGCTGGGTATTGAGTGAGTGAGGGTGGTTAGGCCTCACGGGGTGGGGGGTAGTGGGGGAGGGTATGTAGGCCTCCCGAGTGGTGGGTGAGGGTGGGTTAACCCCTTAATGACTGTAGCGGTTAATAACCGCTATGGTGATTAAGGGGTTAGGGGACATTACATTGGCTGTTTTTATTCTTGTTCATGTTTTGCAGCATCGGAGGGGGCATGGACGGTGATGAAGATGAGGATGGCCTTCATCGTGGCAGCCTGACATGGGTGAGTGCAATATGTATTTATTGTATTTATTATTCTTTATGTATTTTAAATGGGTAAATTCACAATTATCCATATGTGGATAAATAATATTAATTTTGCACATTACTATACTTTATGTGTTAAGGGTGGTGTATTTATGTGTTGTAATTTTTTTAGGGGTGCAGTAAATTGGTACTGCAGGCCTGCGGGGAACACCCGAGGGCCACCGCCGGCCTATAGTATCATTGCTGTGCATCCCCAAAATGTTCTATATGTAATGGGGTATAGGGGTTGTTGGGGGCACATGGGGTTTATGTTGTTCATTGCAATGTTTATTGGGGGCAATTGTCCCCAATAAACATGCTATTATGCCTTAACCCCTTCATTGCCTTAGCGGCTATCCGCTATGGTAATGAAGCAGCATTAATGTATTTTCATAATATTGTGCGGGAGCAGGGTGTCCCCTGAGCTGAACCTCATTGATTTGTGGCTCAGGGACCCCCTGCTTCCCAAGTTACAGGCTCCGGTTTGGGGCATTGGTGCCAGTGGCGCCGCCATCTTTATAGCGGACACGTCGCGTATGGGACGCTATAAAGATGGCGGCGACACTGGCACCCGATGACACATACCGGGGCCTGTAACTCGGGAAGCAGGGGGTCCCTGGTCCACAAATCAAAGCAGTTCAGCTCAGGGAACCCCCTGCTCACAGTACACTATTATTAAAAATATATTCATGCGGCTTCGTTACCATAGCACATAGCCGCAAAGGTAAGGAATGATTGTTTATTGATATGGGTGTTTTATTCATAGTGTAGATGTGCAGAGGGTCTCCGGAGCTTAACCGCTTTGGTTTTAGGTCCGGGGAACCCCTGCTTCCCGAGATACAGGCCCCTTTATGGGGTGCCGGTATCCCTCTGCTTTGTTTAAATTCCGCGGTCACGTGATCGGGACATTTAAATGCAGAGGGATACCGGCACCTCATAACGGGGCCTGTATCTCGGGAAGCAGGTGATCCCCGGACCTGAAACCAATGCGGTTCAGCTCCGGAGACCCCCTGCACATGTACACTATGAATAAAATTATATTTAAAAGATTTTTTAATGTGCCGATGTTTGTGCAGAGAGCGCGGCGGATCTCTCTCTGCTACAGACACATCTCACCAGGGGGCGGCTTCTCGACAGCTTGTCGCCAGGCAGACTGTCTCGCCACCGGTTACTCGCCATGTTTGGCAATGTTGCTCTCGCTGTGATTCGCCAGGGATTCGGCCCTTCCTGCATACAGCGAGGGCAACACACCAAAAACATGGCAAATTCAAATCCCTGGCGAATGCAATTTTCCGCTGCATAGTGCATGACCCCCCAGATGTCAGCTGTGATCAAATTCTCTATATTTTACCTGAGGGAAAGAGCGAGGATTAAGCACTTGATTCACCCATAGGATCTCCCTACGCTGGTTAATGTCTTGTGTCCTCATGCCTGAACTATTGCAATGCACACGGGGGATGTCCGAAAACAGAGCTGCGTCGCCTACTGGTGGTACAGAATGCGGCAGCTACATTGTTGACTAAGCAAACCCGTTCTTGTCACAAGAAACCTGTTCTCCGTTCTCCGCCCTGGCTGCCTGTAAAATGGCGAATCTGTTTCAAGATTGACTTTCTGACATTCAAAGCCCTACATAATCAGGTCTCAGCTACCTGAAAGAACTCCTGCTTCATTAGACTCCCATTGCTCATTTCGATCGACAAGTGAATGACTGCTAACAGTTTCCAGAATCTCTTCTTTTGGGTCCTGAACTTTTAGCCCTGCTATGTACAGTCTAAGAGGCCATCTCCCAGGAAACTTTAAAAACAGACCCAAGACTTACCTCTTTACCCTGGCATTTGATGAGTGAACCACAACCTATGAGACATTCAATACTTACAGTATAATTCCATTCTATATTCTTTTCATCCTATATATTTATATTTTTATTTTATTTTTGGCTTATTTTATAACTTTAAATGTTTCCTTTTATTTTTATAACTGTTCACTTTAAAAGTGTGAAGTACTTTGACTTCCATTGGGAGAAAAGCCCTATATAAAAGTTATCATTATTACTATTATTATATATTATTATATGTAAGATGATAATTTACCTCCAAAAATAAAAAAAAACTACTCCAGTACACTGTTTGTATTTGGTGTACAACAACAACAGTATGTTCCACACGAGTGTTTAGACCAGTATTTTTCAACCAGAGTTCTTGGGAACACTTGGGTGTGATGGTGCTCATCTCAAATCAGGAAGCGGCCCCGCAGGGCTGGGGTAGGGATGCAAATACTGCTGCGGCCAAGTTTATTCGAGCATTTGCCCGTTCTTGGCCGCAGCAGTAGCCTGGCGCGCGCCCGAGGGTGACGGGCGCGCGCCGAAGCAGCGGAAGAGCGCCCTCCGATCGGGGCGCTCTCCCTACCACTGCCGGGTCCGCCGGGTCCCCCGGAACCCCCTGCCGCCGTCCCGCGATCGCGGGACACCAGGGCTCCCTCGGGGAGCCCTGGACGCGCGTGCAGGGGGCGCAGGCTCCCGAAGACGCGTGACCGCGCGTCTATGACGCGTGGCACGCCGAGGGGCGGCCACTAGCAAGCCGGGAAATCTCCCGGCTTGCGGATCTGGCCGCAGTGTAATAAACTGTGTCGCCACTGTAAACCGACCACAGCCAGGTACAGAGTCCTGTAAGAGTATCCGTAGTCGATATGGAAACAGGTGTCAGGGCTGGCGGCAGAGTTGTAAAGTTCAGGAGACAGGCGGAGGTCAGGGCAGGCGGAAGGCATTATTGACGTAACAAAGCATTGAATTAAGATAACATCCCATTAAGTGCAAATGGATATGGGAGAAAGAGAGAGAGGAGAGAGAGAGGGACGACAGAAGGGGAGACCTATTTTAGTAGAGTCCCAAGTGCTATATATACAGTTAGGCACGGAAATAATTGGACACTGACACAATTTTCATAATTTTGGATCTGTACACCACCACAATGGATTTGAAATGAAACAACTGAAATGCAATAGAAGTGCAGGCTTTCAGCTTTAATTCAAGGGGTTGAACAAAAAAAATCGTATGAGACGTTTAGGAATTGCAACCATTTTCATACTGAGTCTCCTTATTTCAGGGGCTCAAATGTAATTGGACAAATGAACATAATCATAAATAAAATGTTCATTTTTAATACTTTGTCAAGAATCCTTTGCATTCAATGACTGCTTGAAGTCTGGAACGTATGGGCATCACCAAACGCTGGGTTTCCTCCTTTATGATGCTTTGCCAGGCCTTTACTGCAGCTGTCTTCAGTTGTTGTTTGTTCATGGGTCTTTCTGCCTTAAGTTTTATCTTCAGCAAGTGAAATGCATGCTCGATCAGGTTGAGATCAGGTGATTGACTCGGCCAATACAGAATATTCTTTGCCTTAAAAAACTCCTGGGTTGCTTTCGCAGTATGTTTTGGGTCACTGTCCATCTGTAAAGTGAAGCGCCGTTCAATCAATTTTGCTGAATTTGGCTCAATCTGAGCAGACAATATATTCCTATATATATCCGGCTGCTTCTGTCTTCTGTCACATCATCAATAAACACTAGTGACCCAGTGCCATTGTTGTAAGCCATGCATGCCCATGCCATCACACTGCCTCCACCGTGTTTTACAGATGATGTGGAATGCTTCGGATCATGAGCCGTTCCAAGCCTTCTCCATACATTTTTCTTCTCATCATTCTGGTACAGGTTGATCTTAGTTTCATCTGTCCAAAGAATGCTGTTCCAGAATTGGGCTGGCTTTTTTAGATAATGTTTGGCAAAGTCTAATCTGGCCTTTTTATTATTTTCACCTTGTGTTGAACCCTCTGTATTTGCTCTCATGAAGTCTTCTCTTTATGGTAGACTTGGATAATGATATGGCTACCTCCTGGAGAGTGTTCTTCACTTGGCTGGATGTTGTGAAGGGGTTGTTCTTTACCATGGAAAGGATCCTATGATCATCCACCACTGTTGTTTTTTGTGTTGCAGAGCTCACCAGTGCGTTCTTTTTTTCTCAGAATGTACCAAACTGTTGATTTGGCCACTCCTAATGTTCCTGCTATCTCTCTGATGGATTTTCTTTTTTTTTTGCAGCCTAAGGATGCTCTGTTTCACTTGCATTGAGAGCTCCTTTGACCGCATGTTGTGGGTTCACAGCAACAGCTTCCAAATGTGAATGCCAAATCTGGAATCTACTCCAGTTCTTTTACCTGCTTAATTGATGATGAAATAATGAAGGAATAGCCCACACCTGTCCATGAAACAGCTTTTGAGTCAATTGTCCAATTACTTTTGGTCCCTTGAAAAAGAGGGGGCTACATATTAAAGAGATGTAATTCCTAAACCCTTCCTCCAATTTGGATGTGAATACCCTCAAATTAAAGCTGATACTTTAAAGCCCATATTCATTATTTAACTGTAACTTGAATATATTTTGGTACACAGCCAAAATAACAAAACTTGTATCAGTGTCCAATTATTTACGGACTTAACTGTATACCCCCTCCACTCAACCCAACCTCTTTAAATAACAAAGTGAGAGATACCTGTGCTAAAAAAAAGATCATACATTAGACACTTGGGAGAAATATTAATGGGATATGAAAAGTATATTTAAATGACTCACCCCACACCTCCTACAAGATTCTGAGAAGACCTACAGTATACTGACAAGCCTAATGCTCCTTGTGATGAAGGGGGTAATGGTGTCAGACCCCAAAAGATCAGAACCCACAGCCTTGGCTATTCAGGGCAGCAGCTCTAACATTGAACTATCTTAAATACTGGATAGCTCCCTGTCACAGCATGTGAGCTCTACTGCTCACACCTGTAGGTAATCATACTGGTGGACACTCTCTTGCCTTCCTTTAAAAGCAGACTACTTCTAACCTCCTGGTTGCCAGTTCAATGTGTTTTGTGCACAAAAGAAGCACACCTGAGATTCCTGGGAGATATGCTAATAGGATATGGAAAGTATAGGAAGGAAACCATGGTGAGTGTCCACCACAAGTATGATTAACTGCAGGTGCGAGCAGTAGAGCTCAAACTCTCTATCTCTGTCTACGAAGCGAACACCACCTTTACATATGACAGGCATAAAGCAAGTCATGTTAACCTAACACAAGGCAGTGCTAACTTAATATGTCATTAAGCCTAGTCAATGAGATAACTAAGAGCCGTTCTTCTTACATATAATTAGCTTTGTGAATACCCGTTAAACTTGGGGGGAAATGACATCCACTACCTATTTAGGTAATGTCACATTATTTGCCCTGATTTAACAGAGCTCAGTGGATCTGGCCTTAAGTCCCTTTACATACAATGAAGACAACAAGACTAGTGCACCCTGGAGTTCATATACCTACAGTCGCGGCCGCCTTTAACCTAAAGTGGCCGCCACCGCGGGAATTTTTAAACCGCGTGCAGACGCGGGCTTTTTTTTTTTCCGGCGCCTGCGGCGCTTCCATTGTTTAGCGCCATTAGCGCTGAACAGAGATGTAGCAGGCGCGCAGCCGCGAGATGCGGCTGGCGAGCGGCCAAGTTCGGCGGCTGAAGAAAACAGCCCCGAACAATTCCGGGTAGGTTAAATTAAATTGTTAGATTAAAGGTGGCCGGTGCTGTATATTATGTTGTTTCACTTGTCAGGGTCAAACAGTTAAACCTTGGTTATTATTAAGCAAGTGATTAAAAAATATATATATATTGACGCACAAAGGCTTCATTTGCCGTGGCAATTTTGCATCTTACATATCAAGTAAAAATAAAAAAAGCCCCTATAGTCTCAAACTTAATATACATGGAAAAAAAATGTTTGTGGAAAAAAGCAACATGTAATATATATGATTTCCCCAATATGGCATAGAAAAAAATTAGGAGAGTGGAGGCTCAGTTATAGCAACATCTCATTTGTGATAATTTAGTGGGGATTCATAAATATGCCACTTGCGTATATCTCAGTCATGCGTTAGCATTCATATTATGAGTATATTAGCACACCGACTTTGAAATTCTGTTCGTAAATATCCTTTCAGTACCTATTTATTTCCCCCAAACTATCCCTGATGCGTCTTTAAATATATTATCTTCCCTCAGTTACTATTTATTCTTTTGTCTGTTACCATGTAAATATTTCTATTATGACGTCCTGTTTACAACCTCCTTTGACTTGCTAGCACGATATGCACAGTTTAATTTTAAACACTTCCTTTCACTAACACCTAAGCTATTTTAACACTTGCTAATTAAGCATCTACACAGTGTGCTTAAGGGATGTGTGTAAAAACAAAGATTTATAAAGTGCAATCATTTTCGCTTGTGTCAACTTGAGCTTCTGTCAACGTGTAAAACATGATATTTCAGGTTCTTCAGTATCTGATGCCGTTTTCTCACGCAGAGGTTAACACCAAACTTGGCCAGTTTAAAAAATGGCAATGTTACGCCGGCGCTGCCCGCAGACCAGACCCGTCCCTTATACTGAGGTGGGGACATATATAGGCACGCACCCGCAGCAGAAGGAGCGTGTCCAGAGTGTGGTGTTTTGGCAATGCCAGGCCAGGTGGAAATAGTTGTAGCAATACTTGCCGGTACCGGTACAAGAAGAGGTGTTGTCGTTGCCGTTAGCCAAGGTCTGGGAGAGGAGAGATCCGGAAGGTCGGAGTCCAAGCTGAGGTCGAGGGGCGTGAGAAGCAGCGAGGTCAAGTGAAAGCCGGGGTCCAAAGCCAGAGAGTGAAGTCTGCCAAGCCGGGTCGTAACCTGAATTAATGAAGAGAGAGAGAGCCAGCATAGGCATCTGCTAGAAGAGACTATGTCGAGCGATGTGGGAATGGCAAGACAGGCATTAAATAGTGTGGCAGGCGAATGGGCAGAGGGGGCAGACCTGGAAAAGTGCATGGAGCTGTCCTGGATAGGCTGCCTTGAGGAAGATGCAGGTGAGCAGCTTTGAGGCATAATTGCTGCCTGTGTGTGAGCTGGGGGCGTGGCTTCACTGCAGGAGCAGTGAATAAATTAAGTTGATCCGGCGCATGCTCCGTAACAAGGGGAAGCGCGTGCCCGTGAGACATTACAGCTGCCGGAGCCCCAGCCGCCCGCGGAACAGCGGCCGCCCACCGGTGACGAAGGGGGAGTCCCCCAACCACGGGGACCGGACAGGACTGGCGAGGGGGGCGTCCCGCAGCAGAGGGCACAATGAGGGATAAGGGGGGGTCACGCTGTGACCGCCATGACCCCCGAATCCTCACAGTACCCCCCCTTCAGGGTCAGCCTCAGGACGATCCTCCCACGGTTTGGATGGGAACTTCTTACGGAAGCGTTTGGGAAGTCCAGGTTCGTGAATGTCTTTGAGAGGTACCCAAGACCTTTCTTCGGGTCCAAAGCCCTTCCAATGAACCAAGATTTGGACCTTACCACTGGAGAGATGGGAATCTAGTATAGCTGGGACCTCGTACTCTTCATTGCCCTGTAAGATCACAGGATTAAGAGTGTGGTCCGGAAAGAGGGAACTGGAGATGAACGGCCTCAGAAGAGAAGTATGAAAAATATTAGGAATTCTTATGCTTTGAGGTAGTTGAAGACGGAAGGCCACCGGGTTTACCTGCTCCAAGATGGAAGAAGGACCCTAGAAACCTAGATGCCAATTTAGGGGAAGGGGTTTTGAGGTGGATATTCTTGGAAGACAACCAAACCTTATCCCCTGGCTTGTAATTGGCTGCAGGTCGGCGGTGACGGTCAGCCTGGATTTTCGAAGTCATGGAGGTCTTTTGAAGTGCCGATTAAATTCTAGCCCAAGCGTCCTGTAGGAGGGAGATGTCAAACAAACAATTATAAGCCCTCTAAAAAGCGCTAATCTACACAATGTGAATGAATAGTGATTACAAGTTAAGGTGAATAGCCCTAAAGTGATCAACAAATATATGTGAAAAACAAATAAATAAATGAAAATAGTGAAAAAAAGCAGCCTATGGGACAAAAAATCAACAGGTTATTCCAAACCTGTACAAGCCAAAATACATACAAATAAATTGTCCCAGGCGCTGTGAATAAAGTCCAATGAACCCCAATACCGTGAACCAATTGGGCAGTCTTTGGTAAGGCTTCCTATGCCAGATAGATGATCTTGATAGTTTGGTGGACAGGCAGGGGTGTTGTCTGATCTGGTGTTATGATGCTTCTGTAATCATAGAGAAAAAAGACAGCAGGACACGCACATGGCGTGGTATGGCTTTTTCAATCACCCCCCTTGCCTAGAACCCTGAAATCCTACTTACAGGATGAGGGCTCTCATGTACAGTTGAGAGAATCTGTGCCTCACGTCTCCATCCCTCACAGCGTCTCACGGATCCACGTGGTCTGGTCTGCAGGGATCCCCTTATTCGGCGTTGATGGTACCAGCACTCCCACAGATGTTCACATGTGGGGGAAGGGGGGGGGTTGGAGACGGGGAAAGATTGTAGAAATAGACTAGTGTGATAACGTTCAGGGTATTTATTAACACACACAAACACAATAAAATCACACTTACAATCTAAAAGAATGGTGAGCTCCGCTCAAAATGCCGTCCGCAGCTTGTGCAGTTTCCAGTGTTGCTCAGGGAACGGTCACCACGCGCTGTACTCGATTCCGGATCTCGAGTGACGTCAGCGGTGGATCAGACCGGGACTCTCCTCACACTAGGAGCTACGGGTGCCCGGGCAGCTCAATTCACTAGGCTCCTCCTCCCTACGCGTTTCGTGACGTGTTGTCACTTCCTCAGGGGATAATGGAGCCTAGTGGATAGGCTATTTATGCTAATTCCAGGTAGAGAGCCCTCCTATAAGTGGGACGGACTGGGCGTGATTACCATGTGTTACATTCAACTGCGATCGTGAAAATGGCAGATTGGGATCAATGTTAACACATACATCATCAATTTTGGACCCTTGTCATAGCATATAATTTAAAAAAACAGCCTACATTTCTAGTGAATTGATTAGTAACTAAAACATCTTATTGATCAAATCCTAAGAAATCACATTGATAGTTTAAAAACATCTACATTGTACGAGATTATTCAAAACATTGTGTACCACTTAAATGATATTCTTATGCAGTATGATCAAAACCCTAATTGATTCACTGATCTTTTAAAAAAGCTGCCAGGTCGAAATCGATATTAAGGCCGAGGGGGGACAGTGTCTTCAGTACATAGATCCAATAACTTTCTTTTTTAGATACTAAATTAGGGGTTTTGATCATTTTACTATACCTGAGTGATCATCAGATTCTTACTGCTCATTTTAAAATCTGTGTACCAATTCATTTTACTAGTGCACTGAACTCTGTTTATTTGTTTTTATAAGTGTTGTTAAATATTTTTTAAATCATAACAACTGTGTTATGTATATGTACTGCATAAGAATATCATTTAAGTGGTACACAATGTTTTGAATAATCTCGTACAATGTAGATGTTTTTAAACTATCAATGTGATTTCTTAGGATTTGATCAATAAGATGTTTTAGTTACTAATCAATTCACTAGAAATGTAGGCTGTTTTTTTAAATTATATGCTATGACAAGGGTCCAAAATTGATGATGTATGTGTTAACATTGATCCCAATCTGCCATTTTCACGATCGCAGTTGAATGTAACACATGGTAATCACGCCCAGTCCGTCCCACTTATAGGAGGGCTCTCTACCTGGAATTAGCATAAATAGCCTATCCACTAGGCTCCATTATCCCCTGAGGAAGTGACAACACGTCACGAAACGCGTAGGGAGGAGGAGCCTAGTGAATTGAGCTGCCCGGGCACCCGTAGCTCCTAGTGTGAGGAGAGTCCCGGTCTGATCCACCGCTGACGTCACTCGAGATCCGGAATCGAGTACAGCGCGTGGTGACCGTTCCCTGAGCAACACTGGAAACTGCACAAGCTGCGGACGGCATTTTGAGCGGAGCTCACCATTCTTTTAGATTGTAAGTGTGATTTTATTGTGTTTGTGTGTGTTAATAAATACCCTGAACGTTATCACACTAGTCTATTTCTACAATCTTTCCCCGTCTCCAACCCCCCCCCCTTCCCCCACATGTGAACATCTGTGGGAGTGCTGGTACCATCAACGCCGAATAAGGGGATCCCTGCAGACCAGACCACGTGGATCCGTGAGACGCTGTGAGGGATGGAGACGTGAGGCACAGATTCTCTCAACTGTACATGAGAGCCCTCATCCTGTAAGTAGGATTTCAGGGTTCTAGGCAAGGGGGGTGATTGAAAAAGCCATACCACGCCATGTGCGTGTCCTGCTGTCTTTTTTCTCTATGATTACAGAAGCATCATAACACCAGGAGGGAGATGTGTTCATCCACGGCTGGTACTCCAGAGGAGATATTGGAAATAGGTAGGCGAGCCGGGTGGAATCCGTTGTTAATAAATAAAGGCGTCTCACAAGTGTATTTATTCCTGGAGGAATTAAAGGCATACTCAGAATCTGGAAACAAATTGAGAGCCACGATCCGATACGATGGATGTCATGGATCCGGAAAATCTCTTTGGAGAAAATATCGACTAGGGCGGGCGAGGAGGGCAATCTTTTGAGAGGAACGAAATGTGCCATTTTGGAAAACCGATCCACCACTACTACTAGAATAGTATTCATGCCATTCGACCTAGGCAATTCGACGATAAAGTCCATGGATATGTGGGACCAGGGGCGCTCCGGGATGGGTAAAGGCAAGAGAAGACCATGGGGTCTCTGACGAGGAATCTTATTGCGCGCACATACCGGACAGGCCCGAGTAAATTCAAGGATGGTCTTGGCCATATTGGGCCAACAGAAAGTGCAACGAATGAGGTCCAATGTCTTTTGAATCCCGGATGTCCTGCCGAACGGAAAGCGTGCCCCCAATCCAGAATCACAGGAATAAACTTGGCCTCAACGCACAAGGTGTCCTTCGGTACCTCGAGATCACTAGGAAGGTGTCTTTGAGACTTGATGATTTTTTCAAGATTCTTGAATGCAGTGACCGCGAGGATCTTTTGCTTGGGAAGGATGGATTCGGAAGTCTTCTCTGGTCTCTTTTCAGAAGAATATTGCATAGAGAGGGCATCTCGCCTTGACGTTCTTGGTGCCGGGAAGGTAGGACAAAATAAAATTAAACCTGGAGAAAAATAATGACCAGCGGGCATGGCGGCCGCCTAAGTGGCGGGTACTCTCGATATATAAAAGATTTTTATGGTCCGTGAGGATAGTGAACGGCTCTTTTGACCCATCCAGAAGATGCCTCCATTCCTGAAGGGCCAGCTTGACGGCCAAAAGTTCCCTATTGCCCACGTCATAGTTCCTCTCAGCTGGAGAAAACTTCTTAGAGAAAAAACCGCAAGGGTGAAGTTTATCCTGGGGAGAAAATCTCTGGGATAGGACTGCGCCGGCAGTCCTAAGCGTCTACCTCGAGGGTGAAAGGGAAATTGATGTTCGGGTGTCCGAGGATGGGAGCTGAGACAAATGCTTGTTTCAATGTTTTGAAAGCCGTGACTCCCTCAAGAGACCAAGGCGAAGGATCAGCTCCTTTTTGAGTCAGTGTCGTGATCGGAGCGATGATGGTGGAAAAGTTACGAATAAATTTCCGGTAATAATTGGAAAATCCTAGAAACCGCTGAATAGACTTGAGGGAGTCGAGTTGCGGCCAATCCACTACGGCTTTAAGTTTCTCTGGGTCCATGGCCAATCCCCTGTTGGAAATAATATACCCAAGAAAGGTGGTGGTAGACTGGTGAAAAATGCACTTCTCCATCTTGGCAAACAATCGGTTCTCTCGGAGGCGGGAGAGCACAAACTTATTATGGATGATATGATCCTGTAGATTCTTGAAAAAGATAAGACTGTCATCCAGATAAACAATTACAAAACGGTTAAGGACCCCGAAAGATGTCATTGATAAAGTCCTGAAAGACCGCTGGAGCATTGCATAAGCCGAAGGGCATCACAAGATATTCGTAGTGGCCTCTACGGGTGTTGAAGGTGGTCTTCCATTCATCACCCTCCCGGATCCGAATCAGATTATACGCCCCGCGAAGGTCTAGCTTGGAAAACAGGTTAGCACCTTGAAGTCTGTCGAAGAGTTCAGAGATGAGTGGGAGTGGATAGCTGTTCTTCACTGTAATGCGGTTCAGTCCCCGGTAGTCTATACACGGTCTGAGAGTACCGTCTTTCTTTTTAACGAAAAAGAATCCAGCCCCTGCGGGTGAATTGGAATGCCGTATGAAGCCCCTCTTCAAGTTCTCGCGAATATATCCGTCCATGGCTTCCGTCTCAGGCAGAGAAAGGGGGTAGGATTTGGACTTTGGTAATGTGTATCCAGGTACCAAGTCTATGGGACAATCGTATGATCTGTGAGGGGGTAGTAGCTCGCATTGAGTTTTGCTGAAGACATCCAGAAAATCTTTGTACGGGGCGGGTAAACCTCTCTTAGGGTTGGATGTATTAGCCAGCAGTTGAGGCGGAAGTAGAGCTGGTGGAGAAGACTCCTCTGACCTTGACCTCCAGACAATGGGCTCTTGGGATGTCCAATTGATGTGCGGGTTGTGCTTCTGCAACCAAGGTAAGCCAAGGGTGACCGGTGTCCCAGGAGCATGGATTACATCAAAGGCCAGGGTCTCGTTGTGGGAATGAAAAGAAAGGGTGAGTGGGCAAGTCTCCAAGGAGATGTATGCTGGTGTGAGCGAAAGGCCGTCAATCCCGACCAAGGCAACGGGAGAATTCTTCCTAACAAGTGGAATCTGGTTCTGTTCAGAGAAGGTCTGGTCCACGAAATTTCCTCCCACACCGGAATCGATAAATGCCGCTGTGGAGGTGCGGAAGATAGGACCAGAGAGGGCGATGGGAATGGTCAATTTTTTTGGAAGTTCTTTCCTGGAAAGGGGACAAGGAGATTTAGCACCCAGGGAGGGCCCCTTCGTACTCACTGGGCTTGGTCGTTTCCCGGACATAGTGGACATTCACGGACCAGATGATCGGAAGATCCGCAGTAGTAACATGACCCACCGGCTTGGCGAAACTATCGTATCGGTGCCCGAGAACGCTGGACTCCAAGTTGCATCGGCTCCGGAGCGGGGAGCGGGGACATGGAAGGTCCCGTGGTTGAAGAGAACCTGGGAAAAGGGGCACGAAAAGGCCTGAATCAGGGGTGTTGGCGCTCAGCGCGGCGTACCTGAAGACGTTGATCCACTCGAATGGCCTGGGACATGAGTTCCTCCAGAAGTCCTGGCCTGGGTTGTGAGGCGAGTTCGTCCTTCACAGAATTCGTTAAGCCACGCCAGAAGACAGAGACTAAGGCCTTCTGGTCCCATCGTGTATCAGCTGCTAGGGTCCTGAACTCCAAGGCGTACTGGACCACGGCCTGACGTCCCTGTGAAAACAGAAGCAAGGAGTCAGAGGCAGTCTCTTGACGCGCGGGGGTGTCGAAGACCTGTCGATAGTCTCGTCTGAAGGCAGCGTAATCTCGGGTGATTTCGGGACGTAGTTCCCACATGGGGGGGGGGAGCCCATGCCAGCGCATTTCCCGTGAGCAGGCTGTAAACATATGCCACTTTCTTACGGCCAGTGGAATACTGCTGTGGGGCCATCTCAAACTGGATCTCGCATTGATTGAGAAATCCACAACAGGCGTGCGGATCCCCCGCGTACGGCTTGGGTGCCGGAATTTCAGGCCTGTAGTCGCGGCGGACACCGGTTCTACCTGCGCCGACGGTGCGGTCACAGGTGGTGCCTGAAATGAAAGTTCCTGTACCTGTTGAGTAAGGAGAGCCACCTGATCAGTTAAGGCCTGGATTTGTTGATACATGGCCGTCATCATAGAGGCCAGATCAGTCTGGTCTGGGTCTTGTGGGCTCGACATAATATTACGCCAGTGCTGCCCACAGACCAGACCCGTCCCTCATACTGAGGTGGGGACGTATATAGGCACCCACCCGCAGCAGAAGGAGCGTGTCCAGAGTGTGGTGTTTTTCAGGAGCAGTGAATAAATTAAGTTGATCCGGCACGCGCTCGGTAACGAGGGGAAGCACGCGCCCATGAGACATTACAGCCACCGAGCCCCAGCCGCCCGCGGAACAGCGGCCGCCCGCCGGGGACGAAGGGGGAGTCCCCAAACCATGGGGTCCGGACTGGACCGGCGAGGGGGGCGTCCTGCAGCAGAGGGCACAATGAAGGGTAAGGGGGGGAGGGGTCACGCTGCGACCGCCGTGACCCCCGAATCCTCACAGGCAAAACATTTGAGTGACCGCTAAAACCACACATTTGTAAGCATCTGATCCAATTATAATATTGCACAAAAATACCTTCCTAACTTATTTAGGTAAATGCAAAGAAGGAGTGAGCACTGCGATCGTGAAAATTAGGCTGGAGGCCGGTAAAAAAAATTATTCATTTATTGGGCATATTAGCCAAAGTTAAAAAACATCAGTTGAATCCTCTGACGTGTTTCCCGCCTGTAGGGCGCTTTATCAAAGAGTGATTCTGATTCGGAAAATAACCCTATTACTGGCATCCTCCCCATCCACAGGTGCACCACACAACGCCACTAATCAACCCAACCCAACAGGAAAGAGGAAATTCTAGATGGAATATAGCCAATGAGGGTCCACCTGTATACCTGAAGGCAATGCCACCAGCAGCATCACATACAAAAACATAACATGCATAACACATTTACAAAAGAAAAAATACGTGTGTGATCACAGTAACTGTCAGTACCACAACTCTCTTTAAAAACACCTTTGTCACAACTATAGCTCCCATCCTGAAAGGTCAAAATTTTGCCATCTATGCCGCACAAGTATATTGTTACAGTATAACCAATTTGAGTTGAAATAGACCGTGGCAATGCAGTTAGTACAGAAAGTGGGGTCACCGCAGTGCATCATACAGAAATATTTAAAAAAACGAATCCACCAAAACCCATACAACACTATCCAAGGACAGTACATATGTGCACACAGATAAACCCAGGCATATTCACCAAACCTAAAAACGAACATTTAAACTAATATACCTAGTTGAGTGGTGTCATGTGCAACACCGACATCACACAAATCTTTAAAGATATGCAGATAATGAATAACTGTTGTATTACAATAGTAACTAAATCATTACTAAATAGTTATAAATCCTAAAACTCATAAGTAATTAGATTCCATGAATATAATTATAAGGACAACAGGAGTATACAATGTGTCTGAAAATTACAGAACCTATTGTGGTAAAATATACAATGTAGCACTAAATGTTTAAATTCTAACTACTCAACTATGCCATTAAATGTATGTTAGATATTTATTATAAATACCACACCTATGTTACCCTCCAAAAGGATAAATAATAGATTGTCTCCTATGAATACATACACTAAAAGCATAATAGATAACATCTCAATCAAGAAACTTGATAAAAATGGGCAACAATCAGATGATACAGTATATAAACTGTATGCTCAAACACGGCAACAAATGACCTATAAGATATTTATCCATAAACATCTGACATAATGAATGCACCATCAGATAGAGAAACACTCTAAATTATGCACTTCGAGATGAAAGGATATACCATATTGTATAATAATAAATGGTACTCAACCTCATATGGTATTGTCTATTTACATATAACATATCCTCTACAAAAAGTGTGTAAGTTCCTGTAACAGGGGAGTTATCCCTGTTCAGGTAATGTGCCTCTAATCCAGCAGTGTGGTGGTTAACTGCTGGTAGTCAATTAACAAACACCACCTGCCTGATTAGATTGCTTAGAAAAGCCTGTCTTTTGAGACAGGAAGAGAAACTCCTTAGCTCACACCTGAGCTGAACTTGGAGACAGAGCAGAGATTGTCCTTGACTCTCACAACTTGTTTTGAGCCCTGCCAGAAGAAACAGCAGAGCTGCTTTCAAGACACAGGGAAAACTTCTAAACCTGAATGCTGACAAAACCTGAGGAAATGTAGCAGCGCAGGACAGAGAAGATTTTCCCTCCAAACCACAAGGAACAGATAAGACTTTCATTTATGAGACTTTATATATCTGCTTATTTCATGCTATATGTTTGGGGCTGGGAGACATGCTTATCTAAAGGGAGTGTGGACTGCATACAGTAGTATTTCACTAGAAATACTCCCAAGTGAATTGAAGCTTTGTTTACCCCTTGTTTGGATGGTTTCCTGATGTTAAGGAAACAGGCACACTAAATGCCTTATTTAATTTCACTATAACCAGACTCCCTTCCATACCTCTGTGAGCGTCCCCCTACATATGGTGTCTGAAGTGGGACGAGAGGTGGTTCTTGAAGTTAGAAGGAACCCGGAGTTTGGCCTGTGAAATGTTTTATGCTTTTTGCCTACAAACAGCCTGACCAAAGATCTCATGCAGCAGAGACAGAGTTAAAGGGACACACCCAGGCAGGAAACTTACACCGCACTGAAACTTACAAAACTACAGATGGACTCTTTTCCCCAATCCCAAGAGGAGAGAGAGAATGCTGAAGCAGGTAAACCATATTTGCCTATCACAATAATGTGTAATATGGTCATTGAAATAGGGGGTTTGCCTTCCAGCCATAGTCAGGGTTCAAGAAGTGAGTTAGCCCTTAAAGGGATAGGCGTTTGTTGTTTTCAAATGTTTAGCTGAAGCAGTGAATACAAATGGTGACCCATGAGCGGTACTGATTCTGCAAGTAAAGGCTGCCACACCGCATAGATCTACCAGTTGTGAATGGAGTATATGCAGAAAAATGTGAAAATTGATGGAAGACTGTGCTGAAGCAGGGGAATTTTTAGTAAACATGTGATGAGGGTAAAATTGCCTACTAGAAAAAAGGAATTGCTGAACTGTGTAAAAGGTATCCTAAAGTGTGAAGAGTGAATATCATAATACTCAAAGTTGAGACTGAACTCAAGCAGAAAATCACATTATTTGGCTGAAGCAGAGAGATTGCACCTAGCAAGTAAATGTTGTAAAGCAAACAGAAGTTTTTACCTAGCAACTACACATCCAGCATACCTAATGAGAGATTAAACCTAGCAAGTAAATGGTGTAAAGCAAATAGACGTTTTTACCTAGCAACTGCACATCCTGTATACCTGACACTGCTGTGATGTGAAAATGCGTGCACACTACTGCTGATATTGTAAAACTTACCCAAGAAAAAGAAAAAAGTCTATAGAGATGCCTGTGAGAGCCACGACCTCTACAAGCAAAATATGCCCACCTGTAAGACTACCACAATTGGTTCTAGCAAATACAGTGGCAACAGCTGCAATAGCGCCTCCTGAGGTCAGGAAGAAAACTACACCTGAGAGCCCCAAAATGGAGGACAAGATGCAGCATTCCTGTAATGAACCCTACCCCACAGAAGAGTGGCCCTTCCAGTCCAATAAGGAGGAAGACATCTCTTATGGGGAACCCAAACCGAGTCACATCCACAAAACACCCCAAGAATGGTGGGGGTGCCTGAACGCGGCACAAACAGAAAAGACCGCTCTCTATGATGACGAATATGGTCGACAAAAGAGAGAGCGGGAGCAGCAGATCACCCAATATTTCTGTCAGCTAAAGCAACTGCAAGAAAAGCCTGGCGTATATAATGAAGCTGTTGAAGTATTAAATAAAGAAGGAGACCCCAGTATTCCTGATGGGACGGGGTCATCCAAAACAAAAAAGGCGGAAAAAGAAAAGCGGTTCTTCACTTACCGTGGAAGGAACAGACACGTCCGCAGACCCTGTGGAGAAAAAGGGGGACCGAGATGCCCTGCAGCCTGGAGAAAATGGAGAACTCGTCCCACAGATAACCAAATATCCAGAGGGCCTAAGGCAGAAGTCGTGTACCCCAAAGAAGTGTCTGTCCGGTGCCAACAGTGAGGAACCCTCAACCAACCATCCTAGGGAAGCGGAGCCGGAACCAGTGAGTGTCGATCCCTTGACCAGCCCTGAGGATGCCCTGAAAAATGCCAGGCATGACTGTAATATGGTGTGGAGAAACTTGTGGGGAGCGCAGGTATCACCATAAACATGTAAGGGAAAGAGTATCAAAATAGTGCAATATGTCTAAATGAATACAGCAATCTGAGCAGGAATCATGAATGGGAACTCACATTATCCCAGTGGTATTACAGCCTGTATTTGGCAATAGATGTAGTGGGTAGATTCAGCAATGTGCAAAGGGGTCTTGCTTGTACACACTCCCAGATGATAGCAGGACGAACCCTCAATGGAAATGGAAATAAAGACAATTCTAGTGCAACACTGTATGTTCACTATGGATATATTGAAAAGGCAATAAGTATTGCACTTACATGATCAACATGTGCTTAGACACATAACAATTGATGCGCAGCATAGGTGTACTCCATCCACCTCCCTCCCGAGGTCGCGTCGCGAAACTTCCGGTTTCGTCGGCGAACACAGAATGGATCCTCACGGGTTCTGGGGCTAGTCTGGCACACTTCTGAACTGCTGCAGGTTCACTCAACGCGTTTCGCTGGCGTGGCAGCTTCGTCAGGAGTCAGATCTGAAGTGTAAGCTTCTTGGGCCATGTATATATGCCCCTACTTGGCTCTGATTGGATGGATGCTTAATTCTCCACTTCCCATTGGCTGAAAAAGTGCTCTGTGATTGGCTAGTGGGCGAGACTAACCGTGCATATTAATATCCATGTATATCACATTGAAATACATATAAAATGAAATACATATAAAATGACATCGTTTTATTTAATACAAATATCTTAAAATCCTAATACACATTATAACTGCTGCTCTAACTAAAAAACTAACTAATACATAGAAAAACTAACTAATACATAGAAGAACTAACTCTATTATGAAGGGATGGGTGATTGACTGACTCTTTCACCAAAGGGTTTATTCCTTACATTGTGTGCTTGTAATGCATATATACCACTCAGCAATGGTATGCATTTAAATTGAATATAGTGGTGTGGGAGACAAAAGTAGAAAAACACAAATTAGTGCATCAAATATAAATACGTAAACATATAAAAATATACATATAAATAAATATAAATGACAGATTTGCATAGATCTTTAAATGATGTTTTAAAGCTATTTTGAATATTCAAAAGTAACCAATTGTAAAAAAACAACCAAATATAAAATTTATATCTTAAAATTCATAACTCATTGTATTTATATTAAAAAATGTTTTTTTAAAAATGTTTTTTAAAATATGATCTGTGTATAAGAGCGCATGTTATTTATATAAAAACACTGATTTCTATATCTGAATTCAATCCATCTGGAGTTAATGTCTTTAGCCGGTGAATCCAGAATGTCTCTCTTTTAATTAGTTCTTTGGTTCTGTCACCGCCTCTCCAATTTAAAGGGACTTGTTCAATCCCTCTTATAGTTAGATCTTTTGTGTTAGATCCATGGAAACGGGTAAAGTGTTTTGGGACACTATGTGTGTCCAACATACGTCTTATGTTGCTCATGTGTTCCAGGGCTCTCACTTTCAGGGCACGGGTGGTTTGACCTACATATTGAAGACCACAACTGCATTCCAGCAAATAAATGACAAATGATGAATTGCAATTTATGAATTGTTTTATGTTAAAAACCTCATTGGTGGTATTAGATTTAAAAATGTCTTTAGCCTCTTTACTGCAAAAGTCACAAATCTTGCAGTTACCACATGTAAAAAAACCTTTTGGGAGTTTTAGCCAATTATTTTTATGTGTGTGTTCCTTTTTGTTCTTCAGGATACTTGGTGCTAATTTCTGCTTTAAATTGCTTGCTTTAGTGAATAGAACGTTTGGTATTGCAGGTAGTGCACTGCCCAAAATGGGATCATTTTGTAAAATGTGCCAATGTTTTTTCAAGGCATTTTTAATTTTGTGTGCATCTTTGTTGTATTGAGTCATAAAACTTGTTGTAAAATCCAGCTCTGTCTTTTTCGTTTTATTCACAGTTGGTTTAATTAAAAGTTTCCTATCTAGCAAGTCAACTTTAGATTTTGCTTCCTTAATTAATGTAGGGCTATAATTCTTCTCAAGAAATTTATTAGTAAGTACAAGAGATTGTTCCTCATAAGTTTCTTTCTTGCTGCAATTCCTCTTTATTCGCATAAATTGCCCCTGAGGAACATTGGAAATCCACCTAGGGTGGTGGCAACTATTTTTTAGTATATAATTATTGCCATCCACTGATTTAAAAAATGTTTTTGTTAAAATCTCATTATTTTCAATGTAAATTTCCAAGTCTAAAAATCCCACTTTTGTTTTACTAAAATTAGATACAAATTTTAAATTAAAATCATTGGTATTAATATATTCTAAAAATTCTTTCAATAAAATTTCGTCGCCATTCCAAATAAAAAGTATGTCGTCAATATATCTTTTCCAGAGGATCAGATTTGCACCAAATCTATGGGTAGACCATATATGGTCCAATTCCCATATGGTCATAAATAAATTAGCATAGCTTGGTGCAAATCTGGTCCCCATTGCAGTACCGCATAATTGTAGGAAGAATTCCTGATTGAACCAAAAGTAGTTGTTTGTTAATATAAAATGTATTCCTTGTAAAATAAAATTACTCTGTTGCACATCCATATTTTTATCCTCATTTAAAATTCTTTTAATAGCATTTAACCTTTCTGTATGGTCTATGGACGTATACAAAGGAGACATCACATGTTACAAGTGTGAAATCATTTTCCCATTTAATATCTTCTAAAATAGATAAAACCTGCTCCGTGTCTTTAAGATGCGACCTGCCGGCTACAACGTATTCTTGTAAAAATGTATCTATATATTCCGACACGTTGGAACACATTGATCCAATACCTGAGATTATCGGTCTTCCAGGCGGATGTTGGATGTCCTTATGGATTTTTGGTAAAAAATAGAATACCGGTACTTTTGGAGAATCAATCCAAAGATACTTGAACTCCTCTTCTTTAAGTATACCTTTACTCTTACCCTCTAATAAAAATGTTTGCAGTTCTCCTAGGAAAGTGGTTGTGGGATCTCTTTTTAGTCTTTTGTATGTCTTAGTGTCTCCGAGTATTCTATTAGATTCGTTAACATAGTACTCTCGGCTCATTACAACCACTCCTCCTCCCTTATCTGCTTGTTTAATAACTATTTCTTCGTCCTTCATTAACGTTTTCAGGGCTTCTCTCTCTTTAAAATTTAAATTATTTTTATATGGTTTGTCATTCTTTACAATGGCTTCGAACTCTTTGTTTAATAGTTGATTAAAAACTTCTAAATGATGACCTTTAATAAAACTCGGATAAAATTTGGACTTGGGTCTTAAATTAGTATGTTTAAATGTATCTGTAACAGGTGGATTTATTATTGTACTATTTTTTAAAATTGCATTTTCAGAATTTTTACTTAAAAAATTCTTCTTAACAGTTAATTTCCTTAAAAACTTGATGGCATCAATAAATAGGTCAAAGCCACTCGGCCCTGCAGTGGGAGCAAAGGTTAATTGATTACTTTTAATTGAACGTCATCCAGCTCCTTATTACTAATATTAAAAACTCTTAATGGTTTACTTTGGATATCTTTGCTTTTTCTCCCTCCTCTACTTCCTCTGAACCTCTTTTCCTTCTTGGTTTCTGTATTACCTCTGTTAGGGGTGCATACTTGTTTTTGGTCTCCCATACTGTTGGAGACTTCCCGTCTAAAAAAGTGGTTTTCTTCTTGGTTCCTCCAACTGCTCCCTCTTGTGCAGGGGAGCCATTAGAACAGTATATTTCCCAGTCTTTCATTTGTTTAGCATAATCTAAATCTTTTTTAGAGGATGAGGCCTCCTGCTCGTCTATTGAGGATGGCCTTTCTATTCTTGCTGTTTGGACTGGTTTTCTTTCCACTATTTTGGTTGGGTTTAGATCTTCCTTTTTAGGGATTTCTTCTGTCCTAATTGGTTGGTAATTAATGGGTTTGTTATAATTTTGTCTGTTTGCGCCCCCTTTCCATCCCTTATAATGATAGTTATCAGATCTCTTTGATTTATTTGGGTCCCCCCTATATTCTCTATTGGGGTCCCTTGATTTTGAACGATGGAAATTCTTCTTACCCCAATTTTTAGAATTCCCGTTTGTATAGTCTTCTATGTCTCTATTATTATTATTGTTTATTATTTGTGACTGTAATATACTCCGTGAACAATTGAAACAAAAGAAAGATGATTACGCGGAGCTACTGAAAGATAATGCTGAGTTACAGAAGACGGTGCTCGCAATGTACTCTGCAGCCAGGACAGAATTGGACGATCTCAAGACTGAGCTATATACTGCAAATGCTACTATTTCTGCCATGGATGAAAAGCAGAACCAATCTGATAAAATGATGGCTACGCTAAAGCAGAAGTATGAGGAGGCACTGAAGCAGATGACAGTCTTCCAGAAAGAGGTTCAGACACTCCGCAGAGCACTGGATGCCTCACATCATGAGACCAACAGCTGCCGCACAGACCTGGAAGTTTCCAGAAAGGAACTACACAGTCTCACTGAGGAGCTGGACATATCTAAAGAAACGATTGTCAATCTTAAGACAGATCTCAAAGTCTCCCAGAAGGAGCTTCAGACCCTCAACCTAGAGAAGGAAGTCTCACACCAGGAGACTGTCATTCTCAAAGCAGATGTGTGTAAATGGAAGGAGGACTGCAAGGAGGCTCTGAATAGTACAGAGACTGAAAAAGGAGAAAATTTAAGATTACAAAGAAGAAACTTAAAACTCAAAGAAGAAAATTTTAATTTGACAAACGACGTCAAGGAAAAAAATGAAAAGCTGCACGAGCTTAAAGAAATAAATAGACTTTTGGAAGGTGAGAAGTTTGAAGCAGAGCACCGACTGCAGAACCAACTGCCAGGTCTGCGTACGCACTTCGAGAAGGCCGAGGAGAAGCAGCGAACTCTGCAGAAAGACAATCTGCAGGCTGTTAAAGAAATTCAAGTGCTGCAGGAATGTCTGATTACCCAGTATGTCCCCGCAAAGCAGCATGAGAAACTGAAGGCTACCCTGAGCGTCATCAAAGCATCGCTAAAGGCCAAGCTTAGAACCCAGGTGACGCGGCACAAAAGGGAGCACAAGAAGGTCCAGAAACTGAAACAACTTTGCCCAAGCAAAGAAGTTCATAGTGCTTCACAATGCAATAAAAATGTGGAAGCAAGCTCAGAGAAAGCAAAGCATGCAGATAAATTCCCTGAGAAGAGACTTGCAAGACACACTCAAAAAACAGGGATCTCTCGCGGATGAGATGAAAGTTCTACAAGGACAAGTATTGACCCTGACTAAGCATCAGTGTCCCACAGCCACAAAAACCCATGAAGACAAGGGTACAGTGAGAGCTGGGAATACCGCTCGTCTGAAAGACAAGGTTGCAAAATGTGAACTACCTAAACAAGCACTAGCAAAACCTTCAGCCACCCAACAGGCAATAAAAGAAGGTACACATGCTGAATCAAAACCAGAAGAATCCTTAGCTGATGAAGCTGAAAAGATGGGACATTCTCTGGAAGTGGGGGTGGAATTACAACTTAATCCCAAAGAGGCTGAACTAGCCACCCCATTGAGTGGAAAAAGGGCAGAGAGACAGCTTCAAGAGCAGAAAACTCAAAGGGCTGTTTTTAAACGCTCTGTAAATACTGCCATACAGTCTGCCTACAATAAGACGAGCACCCAACGCGAAATCTCATGACCACGCACATAGCAAAAAGACTATACTTAGAAAAAGTCCTCCTCGAGCGACTGAGGAGTGCTGATCTCAAGCACCTTTGGGAGGAGACGCGAATAAATTGGAGAAAGGGCTCCAATCCCAGTGGGACTGAGGGTTCTCTTCCTCCATCCACTCTCATTCAAGTCACAGAGATATCTAGAATGAGAGCGGAAGGATGGGCTTTGGCCGTGGCAAGCCCGAGCTTCCCACAAACAGGGGAGGTATGTAACAGGGGAGTTATCCCTGTTCAGGTAATGTGCCTCTAATCCAGCAGTGTGGTGGTTAACTGCTGGTAGTCAATTAACAAGAGACAGGGGGTGCCCAATGCTGCATCCAATTGACAAAACATATAAAGTAAAATACTTCAATAATAATAATTGGTTATTTAGTTAACCCTTGGCCAAAGGCGTCATAAGCCTGCATACCAACGTCAAGGTATAACCAAAATAATGCAGGTCCTACACTACACTGTGAACACTTCCTTTTACCTCTGTGAGAGGGGAAACCATAATGGGTCTTGTTCCTGCAGCAAGTGAAATGACCTTCCAAGTAAAAGGGTGAAGGAGGAGGAGTGAGCTCTGGGGGGAGGTGCCACAGCCTCCAAAGAGACATAGGTTAACACAGATACCCAGCAAGCTCAAACTCCCACACCCAACACAAAGTGAATATATATTTATGTCAACCAGAGAGCTACTGAGCGTGGCAATTGTATATAACAAGAGACAGGGGGTGCCCAATGCTGCATCCAATTGACAAAACATATAAAGTAAAATAGTTCAATAATAATAATTGGTTATTTAGTTAACCCTTTGGCCAAAGGCGTCATAAGCCTGCATACCAACGTCAAGGTATAACCAAAATAATGCAGGTCCTACACTACACTGTGAACACTTCCTTTTACCTCTGTGAGAGGGGAAACCATAATGGGTCTTGTTCCTGCAGCAAGTGAAATGACCTTCCAAGTAAAAGGGTGAAGGAGGAGGAGTGAGCTCTGGGGGGAGGTGCCACAGCCTCCAAAGAGACATAGGTTAACACAGATACCCAGCAAGCTCAAACTCCCACACCCACCACAAAGTGAATATATATTTATGTCAACCAGAGAGCTACTGAGCGTGGCAATTGTATATAACAAGAGACAGGGGGTGCCCAATGCTGCATCCAATTGACAAAACATATAAAGTAAAATACTTCAATAATAATAATTGGTTATTTAGTTAACCCTTTGGCCAAAGGCGTCATAAGCCTGCATACCAACGTCAAGGTATAACCAAAATAATGCAGGTCCTACACTACACTGTGAACACTTCCTTTTACCTCTGTGAGAGGGGAAACCATAATGGGTCTTGTTCCTGCAGCAAGTGAAATGACCTTCCAAGTAAAAGGGTGAAGGAGGAGGAGTGAGCTCTGGGGGGAGGTGCCACAGCCTCCAAAGAGACATAGGTTAACACAGATACCCAGCAAGCTCAAACTCCCACACCCACCACAAAGTGAATATATATTTATGTCAACCAGAGAGCTACTGAGCGTGGCAATTGTATATAACAAGAGACAGGGGGTGCCCAATGCTGCATCCAATTGACAAAAGATATAAAGTAAAATACTTCAATAATAATAATTGGTTATTTAGTTAACCCTTTGGCCAAAGGCGTCATAAGCCTGCATACCAACGTCAAGGTATAACCAAAATAATGCAGGTCCTACACTACACTGTGAACACTTCCTTTTACCTCTGTGAGAGGGGAAACCATTATGGGTCTTGTTCCTGCAGCAAGTGAAATGACCTTCCAAGTAAAAGGGTGAATTTTGTCAATTGGATGCAGCATTGGGCACCCCCTGTCTCTTGTTATATACAATTGCCACGCTCAGTAGCTCTCTGGTTGACATAAATATATATTCACTTTGTGGTGGGTGTGGGAGTTTGAGCTTGCTGGGTATCTGTAGTAGTCAATTAACAAACACTACCTGCCTGATTAGATTGCTTAGAAAAGCCTGTCTTTTGAGACAGGAAGAGAGACTCCTTAGCTCACACCTGAGCTGAACATGGAGACAGTGCAGAGATTGTCCTTGACTCTCACAACTTGTCTTGAGCCCTGCCAGAAGAAACAGCAGAGCTGCTTTCAAGACACAGGGGAAACTTCTAAACCTGAATGCTGACAAAACCTGAGGAAACTTAGGAACGCAGGACAGAGAAGATTTTCCCTCCAAACCACAAGGAACAGATAAGACTTTCATTTATGAGACTTTATATATCTGCTTATTTCATGCTATATGTTTGGGGCTGGGAGACATGCTTATCTAAAGGGACTGTGGACTGCATACAGTAGTATTTCACTAGAAATTCTCCGAAGTGAATAGAAGCTTTGTTTACCCCTTGTTTGGATGGTTTCCTGATGTTAGGGAAACAGGCACAATAAAAGCCTTATTTAATTTCACTATAACCAGACTCCCTTGCATACCTCTGTGAGCGTCCGCCTACAGTTCCCAATCCACATTAATACACGATGGGTGTAAGCGGTCCATACTGAATATCCAGAACATCTTTCGTCTGTTGAGCATGTTCAATCTGTCACCCTGAAAGGGAGCTTGAACATGCTCAACACCCAAAAAGGAGAAGCCTCGGATACCACCCATTGGGCTTTTTGCAAAGTGCCTTGAGAAATTATGTAAAAGATCACCTTTTTTTTTTGTTTCAATGTTTTTATTGGTTTTTGAGAGAGAAACAACATATAATAAACTTTGTTATACATGTACTGGTGGAACATTGACAATTGTGGAACTTACAATAGGTTTCAACAGTCTTTTATCCTTGCTTAAGTACAATATTTGTTTTAACATGTTTATTGCCTTATTATCATATGTTCCCACAGCTGAAGATTTATTAGGGAAGCAGCCGCTTCCACCTGTGTCTCTCTTAGTGATAGGAAAGAGGAGAGAAGAAAAGATCACCTTTTTTAATGGCATGAACGTGTACCCTAATCCTCTTTTTATGAGGTCTGATCGTCCGTCCTATGTATATCTTGTGACTGCCACACTTCAGCATATATATCACATGGCTGGAATTACAATTGATGAATGTCTGCACTGTTTTACGTATTTTGGGTTTAATACAATCCACTGTTTTTATGGGTTTGGTATACTGACATTTTACACAATATCCACATTTGTGGAAACCCCTTGGGATGCTCTTAATGCCATCAACATGTTGTGAATTAAAAAGACTAGGGAACAGGAAAGTGGCCAAAGATTTGGCTTTCCTAATTTCAAACTTAGGTTCCTTGTTTACAATTGACTTCAGTCCTTTGACCAATTTTAATGTACCCCAATGTTTCGAAACAATGGATCATATGGCGTCAGATTGTCTAATTGATGCTTAATAAAAAATGGTACAAAACTCATTTGTTTTTGTTGTTTATTTTTGCCTCTATCAATATAAAAAAGCTCTCCCAATCCAATTGTTTAACTGCATCAAGTGCTTCATCAAGTCTTGATCCCTTCATCAAGGTCTATATCCTCTCATACGAAACCTGGCCAGCAGATCTTGCGATTGCTTTTCAAAGCTCTCATCTATAGAGCATAACCTCTTTAGCCTTAGTAGTTGGCCCTTTGGTATGCCCTTCTTCAAGCATCTGGTGTGGTTACTACTGGCCATAAGAAACCAATTCCCAGAGTTGGGATTCCTGTATCTGTCTGAATTTTAACACTAGGATATATGTACAACATAAGATCCAAGTAGTGAATATGATGAATATTGTGTTCACAAGTGAAGGGCAAATTATACTCATTAATATTAGCATTGCGTGGTGTACCTGTGTACGAGGAGGATGCTAGTAATAGGGTCGTTTTCTGAATCAGAATCACTCTTTGATAAAAGCGCCTTAGAGGCGGAAACGTGCCAGAGGATTCAACTGTTGTTTTTTTAACTTTGCTAATATGCCCAATAAATGAATAATTGTTTTACCTGCCTCCAGCCTAATTTTCACGATCGCAGTGCTCACTCTTTCTCTGCATTTACCTTTTTTCCTGGATTGAAGCACGCATTGGAACAGAAGCTTCTCCTCTCCAAATGTGAGTATACATCACCGATGACTATAAGATGTTTTTCCTTTAGACAGTGTGATGTTTAAGTGTACCTGCATAACGCTGAGCCACAGGACTGAACAGATCAACTTTGCGGAGGACGACTGTTGATGCGGATTCTACATCCAGACGGTCAAATTCAGCTGTCATATCTCCCTTACACATGTGCTCTGGGCAGCATCAAGCCAGTGCAGCGTGTCTGAATGTAATCTGTATACTGCGGAGCTACGGGACTGGATATATCTACCCTGTGGGGGATGATCGCTGATGCGGATTCTACATCCAGGCGGTTAAGGTCAGCTGTTACTTCTCTCTTGTATATGAACTCCGGGCAGCATTAAGGTGATTACATATTGACTTGACACACTACACCACACAACATTGGGCTCTTGGACTTATATGTTGGAGATTGAGCTTTAAAGGACATTTCCATATTCATGCACCCTTTCACGTGGGATTGATTTGTTTATATATTCACTTCTACATTGGTCGTTATTAGAGCATCCATCAGGGATTCCCTTCCCTTACTTCACCTAACTTATTTATGGTTGCCAGGTGTCCTGTTTTAAACCCCACTGACAGGTATTTTGCCACTGTGTCCAGTAAAAAAAGAGAGGTAATACCGGACATGCACATGTCCGGGATTACCTCTCTGAACGTGCAGCAGGCAGCGCGAGTGCGGCTAGGAGCAGAGTGAGGAGTGAGGCACGTGGCAGCTAAGAGGCCAGCAGCAGAGTGAGACAAAACTCAGCAGAGAGAGCATCCAGTCAGTGTGCAGGTTACACTGGAGGAGGACAGCATAACGGCGTCTGATGATGCAGAGGGTGGCGTCAGAGGACTGTGGGGGCGGAGCCCATTCCCCAGCAGCGCCAGCAACGGGCGACCTGAGACTGTAATGACAGCTTCCGTTACCACTGTCTGCCAGGAGGACCTCCACATGCAAGACATTTTGACAGGAGGGTGATAGGATGAGGGAGGAAGGAGGAGGAGGATGGGGATGGTGGTGAGGAAGGAGGAGGGTGGAGTTGTGGACTGAAGAGGAGTAGTAGTAGACTAGTAGTGGTGGTGTGAGAGGAGGATGGTGGTGTAAGATGAGGATGGTGGTGTGAAAGGAGGATGATTTGGATGGTGGTGTATGAGGAGGATGGTGTGAGAGGAGGATGAGGAGTTTGGTTGTGTGAGAGGAAGATGAGGAGGATAGTGGTGTGAGAGAATTATGGTGGTGTGAGAGATGAGGAGGAGGAGGTGTAGGAGGATGGTGTTGGGAGACGATGAGGAGGATGTTGGTGTGAGAAGGATGAGGAGGATGGTGGTGTGAGATGAGGAGTAGTACTAATAGACTCATAGTGGTGGTGTGAGATGATGGCAAGGAGGATAGTGGTATGAGAGGAGGAGGATTGTGTTGGGAGAGGAGGATGAGGAGGATGAGGAGGATGGTGGAGGGTGAGAAGGATGGCGGTGTGAGAGGATGAGGAGGATGTTGGTGAGAGATAATGAGGAAGATGGTGGTGGGAGATGAGTAGAATGGTGGTGTGAGATCATGAGGAGAATGGTGGCGTGAGATGATGAGGAGAATGGTGGCGTGAGATGATGAGGAGAATTGTGGCGTGAGATGATGAGGAGAATGGTGACGTGAGATGATGAGGAGAATAGTGGCGTGAGATGATGATGATGGTGATGATGATGATGATGATGATGATGATGATGATGATGATGATGATGATGATGATGATGATGATGATGATGATGATGATGATGATGATGAGAATGGTGGCGTGAGATGATGGTGATGAGAATGCTGGCATGAGATGATGAGGAGAATGGTGGTGTGAGATGATGAGGAGAATGGTGGTGTGAGATGTGGAGAATGGTGGTGTGAGATGATAATGAGAATGGTGGTGTGAGATGATGATGAGAATGGTGGTGTGAGATGATGATGAGAATGGTGGTGTGAGATGATAATGAAAATGGTGGTGTGAGATGATGATGAGAATGGTGGTGTGAGATGATGATGAGAATGGTGGTGTGAGATGATGATGAGAATGGTGGTGTGAGATGATGATGAGAATGGTGGTGTGAGATGATGATGAGAATGGTGGTGTGAGATGATGATGAAAATGGTGGTGTGAGATGATGATGAGAATGGTGGTGTGAGATGATGATGAGAATGGTGGTGTGAGATGATGATGAGAATGGTGGTGTGAGATGATGATGAGAATGGTGGTGTGAGATGATGATGAAGAAGGGAAGAACGGGATGCACACAGCTTGAAGAGATAGGCTGGAGGCATGTGTCAGTGAATGATCCTTTATTACGGCATAATAGCCCAAAGTTAAAAACACAAGTGAATCCTCTGACGCGTTTCTCGCCTCTAGGGCGCTTTATCAAAGAGTGATTCTTACTCAGTTACACATACTATATATATCCTCCGCTATACCATATGGGTGCATCGCGAACCACCCCCCCAGTTAACCCCTACCAATGGGAGCAAGGCGCTCCCCTCGCAGTGACCAGGAAGTACGCAATGAGATGATGATGATAAGAATGGTGGTGTGAGATGATGATGAGAATGGTGGTGTGAGATGAGGAGGATGGTGGTGTGAGGTGAGAAGTAGTAGTAATAGACTTGTAGTGGTGATGTTAAAAGGGATCTGTCTGAAAATCCAGGAAGTGACATCATCTGGTCCGAAGCTACCACGGCCATCCTGCTTCCAGGCAAATCCTGCCCTTACTCCACTGACAGGAAATCAGCCTCTCTTTGGCTCTCATTGAAAGCAGCTACCTCTGGCCTTAAATAGCAGGCAGTTGGTATTAGTCTTTGCTCTTGCAAATTAATGGTTATCTTGTCCTGTCTGAGCTCTCCCTTGCCTTTGTTTTGCCTGCTGCCTGTTTTGACCTTGGAACCAGACTTGACTACCCTTTGCCTGCCACATGCCTCGAACTCAGAACTGGACCATGTCTACCCTTTGCCTGCTGCCTGCCTCCACCTCAGAACCAGACCTGACTACCCATTGCCTGCCTCAACCTCGGAACCGGACCTGACTACCCTTTGCCTGCTGCCATAATCCACCTCGGAACCAAACCTGACTACACTTTGCCTGCCTCGACCCTGGAACGTACCCGATTACCCCTACATCCCAGGCCTCTGATCCCAGGCCAAGGTCGGTGTATTACTCCCTACCTCTGCCCTGCATGTCCGTATCCTGTTTTGCAGTCAGCAACGTTACACATTGCACGAGCCACTCAATGGACCTCGCAGAGGTAGCGAATGCCATTACCCATCAAGACCAGCTTCTGGGCACCCATGCCACCCATCTAGCTACCCTGGATCAGAAACTAGATTCAATCACCGGTACACTGCAGACCCTGTGCAGCCACCTCAGTACCCCCAGGGTGACCCCATCTATGCCCGCGCCTTTAGCTAGTGACGTTGCACCAGTATCAGTGGTCCGAAGGGAGGCTCCCCTCGGCTTGCAGAGGATTCCTGAACCAATGCCAGGTGCAGTTCGACACACAACCATAATCCTTTTCTACCCACCACTCGAGTAGCATATATCTTCCCGCTCTTCACGGAAGAAGCATTTGTTTGGGCGTCACCTCTTTATGAAAAAAATTCCCCCTTGTCGGACGATTCCGTCGCCTTCATGCAAGCCTTCCGGACAATCTTTGATACCCCCAGCCGTGTGGCTTCTGATCAATTTGCACTACTACAGTTAAAGCAAGGCTCTCACTCTATGGGACAATATGCCATCGAGTTTAGGACCCTGGCAGCGGAGACCAATTGGAACGAGGGAGCTTTGAAGGCTTCTTTCTGTCAGGGCATTGAGGAGAGGCTGAAAGACGAATTGACGTACAGGAACCTACCTGCAGATCTGGAAGAACTCTTTGCATGTCCCTGGACCTTCGGATGAGGGAGAGACGTCAGGAGCAGGATCGTTCTCACAGATTCCTGTCTCTGCCGCTGACTCCACCTATTCAGGCTCTGTCCAATGAAACGCCAGGAAAATGCCCATGCCCAGAGCAAGTAGGGGAGTTTCCTCTGGGTAACTGCACGCTCTCCCCATCTCCTTATCGTTTGATGGTCCCCTGGCGTGGCCATTCCGTGATAACCAAGGCTTTCATGGACTCCGGAGCTGCTGGTTATCAGATCATGCTCAGTTAATAATTTGGGGATCTGCTTGCCATGGCAAATGTCTTTCATCCTGTCATCCCGTGGGTACTCTTCTGCTACTGGCACTGGAGGATTTACCCGGTCTACTGGCCTGTTACTATGACCTTAAGCTGGTCTTCAACAAGGGGCAGGCCGAAGAATTACCTGTGCATTGACCGTTTGATTGTACAATCGATCTCCTTCCTGGGATGACTCCTCGTTGACATACGTATCCTCTTTCCGAACCAGAGACCAAGGCGATGAGGACCTACATTGATGAGAACCTGAAGCGAGGATTCATTCACAAATCCTATTCTCCTGCTGGTGCAGGCTTTTTCTTTGTGGCAAAGAAGGATGGATCATTGAGATCCTGTATTGTTTATCGGGGTTTGAATAAAATTACTGTCAAGAACCGGTATCCTCTTCCTCTGATCACCAAACTCTTTGATCGTATGTGTGGGGCAACAGTTTTTACCAAGCTCGATTTAAGAGGCTCTTATAACCTTATAAGGATAAGGCAGATTGACGAGTGGAAAACCGCTTTCAACACACTCGATGGCCACTACAAGTACTTGGTGACGCCTTTCGGCCTATGCAATGTACCTGCAGTGTTCCAGTTCTTCGTGAACTAAATTTTCAGAGACATGACTCCTCAGTTATCGTATACCTTGATGATATCCTCATCTATTCTAAAACACTGGAACAACATCATCAGCAGGTGAGGGTGGTCCTTAAATGCCTCCTGGAGAACAATCTCTAAATTCGAAGAAAAGTTGCGAATTCGGGGAAATCCCGTCTTTCTTTTCTTGGATACATCATCTCTGCCCAGGGCCTAGAAATGGATCCTGCCAATGTTGCTGCTGTTCTGGACTGGCCAGTACCTAAGGGATTAAAACCCATCCAGAGATTCTTGGGTTTCGCAAATTATTACAGGCGATTATGTGTTTCAGAGCAAATTGCGCCATTTTGATACAAATCCCTTGCAAGACATCAGATAAACGGAGCTGGCAGAGGAAATCGAACCCCTCCCGTGTTTCAGCTAGCCATGTTTACTAACTAACTTAAAAAAAAAATTGAATAGTCTTACAGATGTAACCCCTTAAACATGTCACTAGCATTAGCTCACTTTGGTCCTAGGAAGTCCATTGAAGCACTTACACACCTGTAATGCAGATGAAATGGTGAAAACCACAATGACAAATATCACAAACATCAAATATCACACAATATACCTTATGTACTGCTTTTGTTAGCTGGGTATAATTTCAGCAGATGTCATATTCAACAGTCCCTGCAACATTGTTTTAGTCCAAACTAATAATCTACTGGATACTTTGACAAAGAAAAAAGCTAAAGTGAAGGTAATATTTTACCCCCTGAATAAATGCAACTGCACTTTTATACGAACTGAGCAAAGTTCAGTAGTTATGTAAACATGACAATGTCAATGTCTGTCACCTAGCATAATTATTAATTGTGATAAAGGATGGCTTTTGAAGTCTAAAACATAATGAGTGACATGAAAGTAAGGAAGAGGTTTTTGTTACATGGTTCAAAATAAACTTGGGTGCTAACTTTAACTTGCACAGCTGGGAAAAACAAATAAAGGTGTTCAACAAAGCAAACATGCATCTTACCATCTTTAACCTAGCCATGTCAGTGAGGTCTCTAAAAAAAATGTACGTTTGTTGTGTGTTCTTTGAAAGGTCAATATATACTTTCTGGTAAGATGGGGCTTCATTCACTGCATTTGTTCTTGGTTAATGCCGCAGCAAATATTCAGTTAATAATTAGACAAAGTTCAGCAGATGCTAGTTAAGTAGTAATCTTCCAATCTCCCAGAGCTATGAGTGACTATTAAATAGCAAAGTGCTAGAGTGGGCAATTAAAAGCTTTATTTAATACTTGTTCCTAACAGAGTGTATTTTAACCTCTGCAGATTTAAAAGACATGGCTATTTTTTTATTTTTTATTAAGAGCATAGAGACAAAGAAAACTGTGTGCCCAAGTGGATTTCTAAATAAAGATGCGAGAAGGAAAGGCTCTGATTATGATTTTAAGTGCCCAGAAACACGAGCCTTTAATCTGCTGTATTAAATTACAGAAAGCACTTAAAACAAAAAGGCTTTTGTGCAGTTGGTTACATTTAAATGTACCTAAATTTCAGTTTTTTAAACTCTGTCTCTTTTTGCATCACAAGCTTGTCCCTGCATCACTGTTTGATTGTGATGTAGTGTAATTAGAGGATAATCACTAGTGCTGTCCCAAATTTAAATGTTTGCTTTGAAGTGAGTTTTTGCTGCTGGCTTTTTAGATGATGTGAGCAATTTAAGATAAGTGCTAGGGATGGGCAACCTTTAAAAAAAAAAAAAAATCCCTGCAGGTATGATTATACTGTAACTATAATTCTGTGCTTGGATATGTTCCCAAAGATATTAATATGAGAAATTACCCATTATCCAATTCCCACCAATATTGTGAATTTGTCTGAAATATGTGGATTAGGCATAGGTTAAAAAGTAGCACGCAAACATTAAAGCAGCAATCTGCTCTTTTTGTATTTAATTTTTTTAATCCAATGCTTCATTTTGGAGATATACGCATTTGAAATATGAAGGTTAACATGGTGCTCTCCCCAGAGCCCAGTGCAGTCTGAAGGTGACCATGGTAACCTTAGACACAAGAGATTAAGAAAATCATGATTTCTTTACACTAAAAATATTTTTTAAACCTCAGTATATGCCAGGGGGTAACACACCACCCTTAGGCTTCTGGGGGATTGCCACTCTATAGTCAATAGTCAGTAATGCCTGGAATTTGTTGCACCTCGCCAATCAACAGCATTATTCTTCTACCCACCCCCACCCCCCCTCCATAGGTTGGGTGCAGACTCCCTCTCCAGCTCCCTGCTCAACATGGGTGGTTTAAAGGGACTGGTCAATAATGCCAAGGGTTCAACTCCTCTACTCTGGGCATTATTACTTACATATATGGGGGGAGGGGGAGTTACATCTGTGGGCGAGATAGTGAAGAGTTTTGAAAAAAAAGTTACAGAATCCGGTATTTATATATACTGTATATGTGTGGTTTGACTCCCATTTAACATTTAGGTTGCACATTGATACCCTGACATCCAAAACCAATGCCAAACTAGGTGTACTTTCTAGGAACAAATCCTCCCAAAACCCGCTGGTCAGAAAGCCCATCGCACAGCATATGCTAATGCCAATTATTGACTATGGGGATATAATATATGGCACAGCATCCGAAACTCACCATAGCAAACTAGACACCCTCTATAACTCAATATGCTGCTTTGTCCTCCAATGCAACTACAACACACATCACAGCAAAATGCTCAAAAAACTAGATTGACCATCACTTAAGTCTAGGCGCAAAGTTAATCTTTCCTGTCTTGCCTTCAAATACTTTCTGGCCAAGCTACCTGCCTATCTGAACAAGCTCCTCACCCCTACCACATGCAGCACTTATCATCTGAGATCTGACTCCAAAAGACTGTTCATGGTCCCAAGGTTCAACAAAGTATCCGGCCGCTCCTCCTTCTCTTACCGTGCACCCCACAGCTGGAACAATCTACCGGAGACTCTCAAAGCTGCCACCAGTCTGTTATTTAAAAACTGAAGCTCTCTCACATTTTAATCTGGTCTGTAACTGTTTCAAATGCCTATAACATATTTTATCTTTAATTGTTCATGCAATGTCTTTATATATAATGTATAACCCTGTTCACTTAATGTAACCATGTATTTGTTATCATAACTCTGTGCTGCCCAGCACATACAGTACTTGAAAACGAGAGGTAACTCTCAATGTATTACTTCCTGGTAAAACATTTTATAAATAAATATATGTGTATTTATATATATCTTCAGGGGTATAAATATTCCTTAAAACTAAAGGGAGTTTTCATGCGCTCATGCCCAGCTGGCACAATTGCACTTTAACGAATAACCCCCAATATCTCTTGCCTCCTTGCCCTTACATAGTACATACAGTACTGTATATTTAAGTGTGCAAAACAACATATAGCTCCTGTTCTAATATTTCACTAAGCCTAACTAGGCCTATTTTCGGGACTGTAAATCTGAAGCCAGCTAATCAACAGACAACATCTGGTTGGCTACCTTTAAATGACCCAACCAGTAAAAGATTCAGTCAGAAAACAGATTAAAACAAAAACCAGGTCAGTGCACCTGTAAAATAAGAGTAACGTGCTACTAGACTAATAGTAACTACAAGAGGAGGTGGAGCTCAAAATAAAACTGCTAATAATAATAATAATAATAACAACTTTATTTCACATAGCGCTTTTCTTCCAATGGAACTCAAAGCGCTTCACAATGACAGTATAGTGCGCGGTAGGTAGCACGGTACATGGGCTTTTTACAGACATGGGAAAATGATGGGGGAATACCGAGCAGAGCACCCCGCTCCAGGCCCACTGGGAGGTGAATTCTGGTACCTGCCCAGTGGCCACAGTGTAGGTGAGCTCTGCTCAGAAACGGGGCCGCACATAAGCATTCGGAACAGAGCCTGACAGGTAAGGGGAGCCTCCCCATGCAAACGCTGCCTCCTGGAATTATATATAACCAGTTTGGCTAATGCCAGGAGCAGGTTCACATGGCGGTCCCTGGCCCTATTATTCCGGGACACTGAACTAACTAGGACAGATCTCTACTATTTCCTACAGATGCAGCGGCCATTATTCGAACAAATCACAGCGCCGTTTTCGTATGCGCTGCTGTACTCCATGCGGCATTAACGCCGCCAATCGCCCCAGACACACGTGTTTATCGAGGTTGCTTTGTTTGAATTTCATTGATTGTGTGCAATTAAATGCAATGAAATGAATGAATTGTAATGTGTTCAGTACCGTGCTACTGTGTCAATTTCAAGTGTTTAAAAACCAAAACACTAAAATGCAATTTTCTGCGCTCAACTGCACTTGCGTCTAACGGCGGTACAGTTGGAAGAAATCGCGCGCCATCACATGGGTATTCCGAGGTATACACCGCGTGAAGTGTTCCAATAACAGACAAGGATGAGAAATGAATCTCTTGATGGTGCTTCTAAATCCAGGATTGTGCAATGTTGGCAATATTGCCTAGGAGTCCGGGGTATAATAATTCACTTCCGTGGTGAATAGTATATAAGGGGGATCAGGGGGGACGTGGGTCACTCTTTGATAAAGCGCTACTAAAGCGCGAAACGCGTTAGAGGACCCTTTTAATGTAGCTGTTGCTACCATGCATTTGGATTAAAGCATTTTTATTTCTTACGGATCTGCCTCCAGCCCTATGTTTTTGCAGTGCTCCACCATCTTTTCAAGCATACTTTGTTCCAATAACAGACGCTGCATCTGTATCTTGGTATATTTAACTTAAGGCTGCAAATGAAAAGGCCCTAAAATGTGTTAGTGCACCTCCTCTAACTCACAGAGACTGCCCAGCAGCACAAAGCGAAAGGAAAATCTCCCATGTGCAGTGCTCTTAGGCCCGGATACATCAAGCTGTGGTAAGCAAAAAAATGCGGTATTACCATTTACCACCCACAAAATTGCTTTATTTATATACTGTAGTGTAGACATAGAAATGTTTGCATTTTTGGAAAACGCAAAGGGGAATATCATCAGCACATCAAAAATTATCTCATAGAGGGCATTCTAAAACAGAAGTATTCATTCATTGTATTAGCTTCTCCTTTACATTTTAGTGTTTGTCTATGCACATGGTCCATTGTGCCTGTTTAAAGTCCCTTTACTTTTTATTTGTTTTGGTCATATTTTTTCAATACTCACAGTTTTTCATTTTAGTATTGATAGTGTTTGGATGTTATGATGCAATTGATATTGTTTATGTCCCTGATGTCTTAAGAGTCTTATGTTAGACGTCATCCGTCAGTATTGACATCAGGATGCTACAGTATGACTCAAGGGCATACACGTCTGGAGTTTGATTGGCATGTCTTTATTCTCATGTTTAGACGCTACCTCTAGCATTCTGGGCAACTTCCCACATACAGTAGGCACTATCTGATGAAGGGGTGGTTACCCAAAACAATTTTCATGCCACTTGTTTATTTTTTGCTTTAGATTGTTTATTTGTATCTTTTTTATTTGTTATTGAAATATGCAATATATTAATTTATATATATTTTTGAAATAATTTTGTTTCTTCTTCTGTTTAATTACATTCTTATTTATTGGCCCAGAGGTGTGCCTATAGTATTACGCTAGTACTTTCATGCTTTGTAATAATTTATTTATTATTTTGAGTACAGTTTTTTTTGCTGAAGACGATATAATATACATAAAGGAAAATAACTTTTGTTTTGACCTGTCCCACTGAGCTGCTGCTTTAAAGAGGTAATCCAAGCTGTTTTTTTCTTTCTTTTAGAATACAGGTTTGAACTAGGGGTCTCCAGAGCTGAACCCCATTCATTTGAGCTCTTGGGACCCCCTGCTTACGGAGATACTTGCCTTTAAAGGGAGTGCAGGTATCTCCCACAGTTTTCTGCTTCCTCGTCGCATGGGCCAAAAGGAAGCCGAACCGATGACGTTAAAGCTTCCTATTGGCCCCCGGGGCTTGGGAACTCTGAAAAGCGGACATATAGTGAACCCTGAAGTGGTTGCTGGCACCCATTATGGAGGTAAGTACCTCCGGAAGCATGGGGTCCCCGTAACTGAAATGAATGGGGTTCAGCTCAAGAGACCTCCTGTTTCATTCAAGTATTAAACAAATGTAAGAAGAAGAAAACAATCTTGGATGACCTCTTAAGTGGATTATGTATTAACACTAATATTATTAATACTTAATAATGTTACTTTATAAATAATACCAGTTAATACTCGTTAGCAAAAGCACAACTATAAAAACATATATATTTGTTTCACAAAATCTCTAAATCTATAGTACTTCTACTGCCCTTTCTTCATTTAAAAATGTTTTCAGATTATGTGGATAAGGGACAATTTTCTTTATTTGGACCAGTTGTTGGGGTTGACAATAACTAGATGTGTTATTTTTTCATTCATATTGTGTCTTATTTGTAGTATTTGTCAATCCTGATGAAGATTCCTTAAGACAAGATTCCTTCTCAACTGCAGTCCTCAAGAGCCCCCCAGCAAGTCAGGTTTTCAGGATATCCCAGCTTCAGCACAGGTGGCCCAATAAATATCTGCTTCAGCACAGGTAGCTCAGTCAGTGACTCAGTCTTTGACCAAGCCACTGATTGAGCCAACTGTGCTGAAGCAGGAATATCCTTAAAACCTGACCTGTTGGAGAGTCTTGCAGACTGGAGTTGAGAACCCCTGCCTTATGAGACCGAAACGTTGGTCCTTGTCCATGCACACTGTAGTTCCGTGTTGCTGTTGATATCTTTTTACGTATGAAATTAACCATCTATGAAGCTGCAATATTTTACTGTACATTTTCTTTGGTTGTTGCCATTTCAGCCACATGTGAAGTACTGTAGACAGAACCCTTCACATTGCTGATCTACGTTTGAGGAAGCAAATAATCACTTGTTATACCCAAGAATATTCAATATATTAAAATTCAAATATTTTCAAGTTTGGACTATTTTACAGTTTTGGGATACATTTTATTGATCCCAGGTATCAGTGTATTAGCTGCAAGAAACAAATGAGGAAAACATTATTTTATCCTTCTGCGTCAAAGTCAAATGTAAGAAATGTATTTATCAGTTTTCACATAATTAATACTTCTAAGTACTGTACATTTACTAAAGCTTAGACCTGTCAATTTTATTGACACAAAATGTATTGTATTGACACGTAGAAAGCATGTCAACATGAGTTTTCTTTAATTGTCTAATGTACAGATGTAGTAAGACTTACTGTTCTCAGTGCCATGGACCAACATGCTGAAATCCCCGGCCCCGAAAATAGTAAATTGTGTGGCCCGGAAGGATCAAAGCAGTATCCCGCAGAGGTAATGTTCGCTGTCCAGACAGTCTGAAAGAGCTGTGCAGAGGGACAGACGCAGTCTCTCCGTGTATCCCAGAGCAACTGAAAAGTTGAAAAGAAGTCATTCCGGTCTGTCCTGCCCCTTTATGTCTTAGATGCCCGAATATGGGTATCTTCGTCATGAGAAGGGATACCATAGAACCATATTCAGTTATCTACATCATCAATGGGGTGTTCCCTTGGTGACGAACGTTGACCAACAACCTGTCCAACACCATTGATGATATAGCCCCCTTCACCCACCTAACAAGTAGTCCTACTTGCCAAATCTGGTTAATATTGCTTTTGCCTATTCAAAAGCATAACAAATATACATTACATTAAATATACATTAAAATAAATTAAAACATACAGTAATTAAAACTAAGCAATGAAATCCATTGATTGTCACTGTGGTTACCTAAGCCCTCAACATGGGGGCCTAGATAGCCACATTGGCAATCAATGTAGACCCTAAATCAAAGGATTACTTACCTACTGCACATCTCTTCCAGACTGGTGGCTAGCCCCAGGAGGATTAACGCTGTGGGGGTCCCATTCAGAAGCATAGACCCCACTGAGTTAATCCTCCCAGGCTGCTTATTGTTTTCGGGGCCATAATTGCACATGGCTGCAGTACAGTATGGCGGCCACAAGCGATCGCTAATCCGAGAACAATAAGTGTTACTACTGTAACGGTGTTTCCCTGGGCCCCTCTCATACTGACCCCTAAGTGAGGAAACGGACCCCAGTTACATGTCATGTCGTGTGGTGCACCTGCTGGCTGACAGGACTCCTGAGTCTCCCGCTTGATGGTATTTGGGATTTCACCAGGAATGGCTCGTGGGGTAGTGCTGGGACCGTACTCACAGTTGGTACAGCGCCTCCATCTCTTCCAGGTCCCCACGACAGCAGGGAGGAGTCTCTGGAAGAGAACCCCTGGGTGCAGCTTCTCCCTGATTAACTCCAGTCTCAGGCAAGAAGGTTCTTTGAATCAAGGGCATCTTTATTAACATCCTCCATGGCAGACTGCCCATCATAGTGGCCGGTCTCTAGCCGCACATGTTCAAGGTAGCCCACCTCAAGGAAGTCTCTGACTCTCCAATAGAGACAGGGGAATAGTATGTATCCTCTCCCCTAAGGGAGGGCCATAATCTGTGCCAGAGCCCTGGCACAGTGTGGGGTCAGCTTGTCACACTCTGCAACACTTGACAGACTGACACTTGAACTGCACAGACTCCACAGAACTCTGAACAGACACACTAACTTTAGGAAGTGATGTGTATTATATAGCTCCAGGAGGCACCACCCTTATGTCAATGTAAGTGGACACAGAGCATGCTGTCACTTCCTTTGCTACATATTACACTTCACAGGGGATGAGGGCAAAACCTCATGATTACTCCTGGCAAACCTGCCCTCTTAACAGGGTTTACTGCACAGGAGGAGAGAGGCATGTAACCCCAAATTTACACAGGGCTGCACTACATAGAAAGGAATCGTCATATACTGTAACTATTCCAAAAACCACGAACTGATACAGTACAAACAAGTAAAACTAGATAAAAAAATCCCTTTTAATACATTGACACTAACAAAAAGCACAGTTAAAATGGAACACTTTGCATCACAATTGTCTGCTGGATATACATGTGGTTGATTAATATGTACATTTACCCCAAAAGTACTGTAGCATCAAATATTAAATCTGAAAAACACAATATAAAATAACAGTCTAAAATACATGTGAGCCGACAGGTTTTTCCCATCTTAGACTCGTAAGGGATTTGTGGTGCAGAGAGAAAAATTATGCAGAGATATAATATATACTGTACATTACATATCATTAAATATTGTGTCATGTAACTGTTATCCTACATTTCCTAAACACTACCCCGATACAGATGTAGTCCATTGAAATGTCTCTGTGACTGGGGAAGGGAAAGTGTTTGTTCTGCTGCTGTCCTGCAACCTCATTGCTTGCGAAGAAAGACCACAGCTAAATGGGATACATCTGAATTCTTGATAGATACTTAAACAGATGCAATTAGTGGATATAACATTGCGATATCATTGCTGTAGATATAAATCAGTTATACAGTATGACTTACAGTATAAGAAAAACTAATATAAAATGCATGGTTGAATATTAAGTGGCAAAAAACACCTTTGCCTTATATAACAACTCAAAGTTTTTTGGTTTTTTGTATGTATAGTGGTTTCAGTTTCTGCAGTTCTTTCTATATTTTATCCTACACATACATGTTAGTGAGCATGGTAAATCAGTAAGCAGGAGCATACAGTATGTTTATTTAATCATACTGTAATTGCCAAATTAACTTTGTATTTACAAAAAAACAGCACATTAAAGAACACAAACATGCTACATTCAGTATTCACAAGTATAAAATGGGTAACATGATACATGTGATACATAGTTGGTTATGGCCTAATTTGGAGTGGGGTATGATGTCCTTCATCGTTAGCATTTAACTGGATAATTCTATTACCTCAGATACAAATAATAGACATGAAACAAATAAGAAAATATAAGGGCAATGCTTTCTGTTTGTTTAATGCAAAAATAATTGATCAAATGAACCATAAAATACTTTAAAAAAAA
The DNA here is from genome assembly GCF_040206685.1 of Ascaphus truei. Classification (NCBI taxonomy): domain Eukaryota; kingdom Metazoa; phylum Chordata; class Amphibia; order Anura; family Ascaphidae; genus Ascaphus; species Ascaphus truei. The sequence goes on from NC_134484.1 coordinate 144,579,392, forward strand.
ATAAATATATATATTTATATATATATATATATATATATATATATATTTTTTTTTTTTTTTAATTCATTAAAAGGCTATTCAACAAATCCCGAATGTGCTGCTTATCCATCTAATTCAGGCTTTCAAGTCATATTGTTCAGACAATTACAATTGATATTTTATAAAATGACAAAGCAATATAGCCATTTACATATAACATAGTGTCTCGTACACTCATGTGGAGTTGGCCAGTGAATCCCCAGGGACTTGGTGGCTTGTTCTCAATTGTGTGTTCTCATATTGAAGTTTCCTGCTTGACTTCACATTCAGTGCCAGTGTTTGTTCACTGCCAAATACTTGTCCCCAGTCTGACAACACTAGAAGAAGTTAATAATACGTCATCAGCATAGAGAGAGTTTAATATCGGAGCTGTCATTTGATAAAAGAGGTCCAAAGATGAGGCCAAAGAGAAGAAGAGGAAATAAGCAACTATAAACTGTCCCACTGGAACCAGGGACTAACTGAGTCATGTTTGCAATTGTAACTTACATAATACAGTAGCTGCGGCGGAAGGTGTACAATGCCTTGACTGCAGATACAAACGGATCACCGATACCCACATTTCTAACTGAGAAAACAAATTTACTCAGTCTAACTCTAGGCCATTTGAGCATCTAGCACCTAGTAGAACAATGATTATATTATAGAAGAATTAGCCCTACTGTAGTGCCGACGAGTATTTTAAAACAAATCTGGGGCAATCACCAACAAGACCCAGGTACATTCTGGGTACATGCTGCAACATTTCAGTGACATTTCTGCAGACAGACTAATGGCCCATCGGATTAACAGCGGCAAGGGATTCAGTTTGAATGGGACTGCCAGGGACCCCTGCTGTGTTTATCCGATGGGCCATTAGTATCTGCAGAAATGTCACTGAAATGTTGCAGCATGTACCCAGTATGTACCTGGATCTTGTTGGTGATAGCCCCAGATTTTCCAGGGCAAGTTTAAGGCAAGTTTTAGAATACTCGTCGGTGCACCTGTATGTGTTAGGTGTATAGCTCTACAATTTGTATCAATAGCTTAACTGTTAGGTATGTTATCCATCTGGTCTGGGTGAATCCGTTTATGGAGGTACTTTTTTTAATGCAAAAATGGTAAAGATTTCCAAAACCTATTTTAACTCCTACATTAATTAAAAAGATGTCCCTGGTGAAGGCCTTGCCTCAGAGCATCAACGACATACTTTCATAGGTGAAGATTTAATATGCCTGCAATGGTTTTATCCAATTTGTTAATGAATTTGACCAGAGCCAGGATATGAAGATAAAATGTACCTCCGTTAACATGAGAATGCACAATATAACACATTACACACGTGTTATTTATCTCCATTACCACTGTTTTCAATAGCACTACTGATAAATAATGTGCCTGCGGTAATGCAACGCATTGCGTTCACGGGAATAATAACATCTGCTACATCTGTAGTAAGGTTTTATTGGCTTCCATACTAGATGAGGTGTAGATTTGTCAAAGGTTGTGATGCCCTTTGATAAACCAACATGAGAGCTCTTCATAGATGAAATTATAATGCACAAAGTAGGGGTGGGCATTTGCATTGGTGTTTTGTTTTTTGATCTAAAAAAAAATTCTGGTTTGGTTTTTGTAAACAATTATGGAAAAAATTGAATGAACTTTTTTGCATACGTTTTTTGCAGTTTTTTACATTTGCAAACTCAAAAATGTGCCCAGTTTATTATTATTATTATTAATAATAATAATAATAATAATAATAATAAAGTCAGAGGATGAGCCTCTGCTTCTGGCTTGAATTTTGCTCGGACTCGAAAGTTCAATACGAACTCAAATTCAGATTACAAATCCACAAATTTGTCCATCCTCCGCACAAAACTTTTAAAAAAAATTTTTACAGATCTTTTCCTTATGTGTATTGTTGGTTTCTTTAACTTCTTTTCAGATCTAGATGTCATAATGTGGACTCTCTAAGTCTATAAATTATAATGTGAGGAAAATGTTTTGAAGATTATTCTGATTTTTTAACTTCAGTTAATTTTCAAGAATAATGGGTATGAAACT